>NC_079437.1:55136913-55151913 GCF_903798145.1 Danio aesculapii | reverse complement strand
AGATAACCATTTTCTCTCTATGCAACGTTGCGTTGAAATCAAAAACAATAGAGGTGCAAAGGCACAAGCAAGATGAAACTGGCTTGCAGTGGCAATGAACTGTTTAGATGCTAATTTACAAAAAATTCCTGATGCATCAATTGACCAATCAGGATTGAGTAGTCTAGAAAGGTTGGATAACTAGATATTCACAGTTTGACCTCTTTCTGATGTTTCAGACCTGCATGGTGGACATCTTCTCTGCAGGATGTGTGTTTTATTATGTGGTATCTGAAGGCCTCCACCCCTTTGGAAAATCCTTGCAACGCCAAGCAAACATTTTGCTGGCTGCCTACTCTCTGGACCACTTAGATCCTAACAGACATGGTAGGACCACCACGCAACCTCCTGCACTCAAAAGCACCAGCTCATCTTGGACTAAAATGTATTTTGCAGTCATTTCCATCATGTATTTATCTCTGCTGTGTCATGCAGAGAGTATTGTGGCCCGAAACCTGATTGAACAGATGTTAAACATGGAGCCTGAGAAGAGACCCTCAGCTGACAGAGTGCTGAAACACCCCTTTTTCTGGAGTCTGGAAAAACAGCTGCATTTCTTCCAGGTTTGTTGATTCATTAGTAATATGCAATTTATCAGGTGAAAACAAAACAATAGGTCACAGGGCAAGAAGCTCTTAAATCAGACACAACCTGTGTTATTTCTTAACACGCCCTATCATACACCAGGAGCAAGACGTGTTTACCCCGATGTGTTGCTATTTTCAGACCAACGCAACCCTAATTTTCCCGATTTCCACCATGTTGTTTAAATGGCAAATCCATTTGCACCACTTTGTGGACTCATGGGTGTTCCGGTCTAGAAAAGAGGTGTGTTAAGGCGCATTGTTGGTGTGTTGCTATTTTGAGGAACTAAAATACACTGTTCAATAGACCAGCTGAAAGCAGGTCTAAAGTCCAGCGCAGAGCGTGTTAGTTGTGCACCTCACTTACACATTGCTTAAAACACGCTTGATGTACAGCAATACAGAAATATCTTTACTAATGAAAAATAATTAAAGGATTAAAATATTACAATAATTATTACTTTCTACATAAATATAAAAACCACTGCCTTAATGCCTTCATCTTGGGGGGGCTTTTTTTGCTTGTTAGTATTGTTTATTATTTGCATATTCATATTTGTTCTATTAAAAACAAGCTTAGATTTGTCCACCTGTCAGGTTTTGGACCATATGGGTCATAGCATGTGTGTTTGGATATAACTCAATTGTTTGAGCACACTTCGTTATTATTGTTCATTTATTCGTTTGCTGGAAATTAGAACTGAATATAGAAATAGTTTTGAGACAAATCCTTTGCGCTTAACAAACAAAATTAATTATGTAGGCTAATGGATGTCTGCGCGTACAACATGTTTCCTTATCCACGGAAGAGAGAAAGTGAAAGTAAATGCAGATTGGAGGAGGCTCATTTTCTCATTCGCGCGCTGCAGATGCTGTTTAACTGCTTTCTCACTAGTGAAGCGTTCAGTTTTTACACTTACAAGCTTACAAATGTAAATAGCAAATATGCCATGGCGCGACACAACTGGCTCTTAAAGGGAATGGGAGATGAGACTCTGATTAGTTTATTTTCCAAACACACCCATAACTCATTAAGAGAATAAGCTCAACCCTGTTAGACCATGCGCCACAGCGCAGAGCCTATTTTTCCGTCCTTAAAATAGCAAAAGTGGATTCAGACACACCCTTATTGCTTTTGCGCCCTGCGCTTCAGACTTTGCGCCTAGATTGTTAAAATACAGCCCTTTGTCTTTTAGGCTTTTCCTATTAAATAGATATACAACAGCAGGTCCATACCTGCCAACACTCCCGTTTTTCCCGGGAGTCTCCCATATTTCAGACACATCTCCCGCCCACCTCCCGTATTGTTCTGTCTCCCGGAAAACTCCCGGAATTCGACCACCGATTTCGATTTTATGATACGAATGTTGGCAGGTATGAACAGGATCAGTTGCCTGAAATTTATTAAATGGCCAAAGTTTTGCAAATGTTGCAGGAAAACTTTGTCGGACTTTCTGAAGGATTTTATTATTATGGAAGTTTTGATCAACATTTATCAAGATTATTTTCACAATGTGCATTAGAGCAAAAATGTGTTTGAACTATAATTATAAAAGGAGAGATTATTTTGGCTAAATTGTCCGTAGTGTATGAGTGTGTATGGGTGTTTCCCAGAGATGGGTTGCAGCTGGAAGGGCATCCGCTGCGTAAAACATATGCTGAATAAGTTGCCGGTTCATTCTGCTGTGGCGACTTTGGAATCTTTGACCTATAAACATAACCCACTGTAGTTAGGGCTGGATGATGTTCAAAAAACTAACTATAATTTGTTTTTATGCAATATATATTAAGATATTAATACAATATATCCCGATGGCTTGAAAGCTCTATATGTAAAGAATTAATTCGTGTAGATTGACTGTCATCATTCTGTAGGGGAGTGAATCATGCATGAAATGATAAACAAATTACAAGCATATAAAGAGAACATAGCAACAAAAATATGCAACAAATAGTGATTTACGGTTTTCTGTGGAGTCAAACAGCATTCGGGTATAATCAAATGTAAAATAAGACTGCGTTGTCTTTATTAAAATCCAATAAAATGTATCTTCATTTATAACAAATGATACAATTTCTTTTTGCCTGAATGTTTTCGCTTCTCTTGAAATCACACAGTCACATGCAAATGAAATCTTGGACTTCATTATGGTTAAACTCAGCAGTTATTTTCTAAATGTCATGTGTTCTGAACTGTGGTACTAATCAATTAGAATCCTGCTGATGCCCACATTGAGACATCGATGCTAAAAATATTTTGTGCAGCCCTAACGGCAGTCCACTATTTCCTTGTTTAGTTAATTGCAGTCATAATCACGTTTCCGAGGTTGCTCAGTTGTGATATTTATTATATATTTTACCCAGTCAAACAGGAGACATAGACATGTTTGGACCGTGATCAATGTAGAGGGTTCAAAAACAGGACAGAAATGGACATTTAGTTTTTAATTTTGACACATTTTGATGATAATATTGTATGTGGATGGCAGGAAACTTTGACAGTAATAAGGATAAATGTCAGGACAAATGTCAATTTTTGTTTCTGTTTCTCAGGATGTGAGCGATAGAATTGAGAAGGAGCCGTTAGATGGACCAATCGTGAGGCAGCTAGAGAGAGGAGGACGGGTGGTGGTGAAAGGTGATTGGAGGGATCATATCACAGTGCCTCTACAAACTGGTGAGCACTGGATTTCTGCTGACTTCAGTTTCTAATTCTTTCACCACTTAAAAGTTCAACCATAATTCAAGTGTTCTTTCTTAAAGAGCCCCCTAGTATGCATAAAAAAGCACATATTTTGGTTTTAGGGGTCTCCAACAACTGGCTCATATGCATGCAAGGTCAAAAAACACTTTCATTGTCTTATAATATGTATTTATTTTTATCTAATTATCCCAGCGACTTCCATATGATTCGTTCAGCGATTCATTTGTTCCTAAACCCCTCCTTAGCGCGATGCTAATCTGCACTGATTGGTCCGATGACCCCAGTCTGTTGTGATTGGTCAACTGCATTCAGCGCGAGACAGAGAGAAATGCCCAGCGCGGCTTATCAACAATATTGAAGTAGTCAGAGTGCAGAGTGTATGTGTGAGCCCAATGCAGGAGTGCATTAAAGCAATGCAGTTTAACACCAGGATATTGCTCTATTCTTAGTCATGAGTCATAACACATTCAGTATTAATCCACACAGTGGCAAAAACTGAACTATTTTGAAACGACCGCCCCACATGTGTAGGAACAGCTGATGGAGGCCATAGCAATGGCAAATGGTAGTTAAACGCGAGCTCACGAACTCATTTAAATCCGTAAACAAAGCAGCACGCGTCACGTTTTCAACGTGGCTTTAGACGCGATATGAGAATATGAGTTAACCAGATACACTACAAGCAGTTACAAGTAACAAAACACAATTAAATACAGAATTTGCAAGCTAGAGAAAACAAGAAGGCAGCCATTTTAATCACACTTACTTACACTTACAAAAATGGAGGAAGAAATTGATCCATGAACTGTGTACTGTAAAGTTACTGTCGAGCAGTGACAAAGTCCCACACATCAATAGTCTTTTATAATTCTTCCTTTAACAAACGGCCGAATAATCCCCCATTGTAAGCGTGTAGATTGCTGAAGCACTCATCAGAAAAATGACGGGAACACAGCACAAGGCTGGGGCTATAATGCTGAGGTATATTTGCAAAAATAAACTTCAACCACTGACTCTTCACAGCCTCTTCCCTAAATTTCGCTCACACTTCAGAGCACAGCGTCTATGCGACTTGTTTCAACCGAGATCTGCTACAGTGTTTGTGGGCGGGGCTGGGGTTTCAATTTTCCCAGGTTTGCGCGTGCAGAAAATGGGCGGGGCTCGAGTTCCGTATTGACGTCACGCCTGCACGGCTAAAGACTCGTTACTGCAATGATTCACTCAAACTACTATGAATTGACTCTTTTATAGATGAATCAATAGTTTTAAACACTTTGCACTTTCAAATTGAAGCCTTATCTGGATATTTCACTTCACATAGGCCCCGTTTACAATGTCAGGCCTTGGTGTCCAATTCCGATTCGCTGCCTATATCTGATTCTTTTTGTCTGTCCGTTTACACGTTCTTTTAAGTGTGACCCATATCCGATTCATTTGTTTACACTTGCCAAACTATTTACGAGGTCGCGCATGTGTAAAGGCGGGTTCTTGCATCTGCGCCACACTAGCCACGATGGAAGAAATTGTCTTGCTTTTAGCTCTGCGAAATATGCGAAGTTCACCCAACTTTAAAATGATTTTGAGGCGGTGGAAAAGGGAAAGGGCCGTCATCGCAGCCTGCACCTATAGTTTATATATGGTGTCCTCCACCATTCAGAGGAATTTGTTGGTGCGAAAGAGATCTCAGGTCTGGTGGGAGCAAATTGTGGCGATTGACCAGTTTCCTCCTCCATGTTTCCTCTGTTGTTGTTGTTGTTTACCGCGCCGGCGTCTCCACACAGTTACATCATTAAACTACAGAGAAGTTTAATGACGTACAAAATGGAATGCCTCAATAAATCCGATCGGCCTGTTTACATGACAGTCGCATTGTCACATATCCGATTTATATATGAAGGAGGTCTGAAACCGATCTCTGAATATCCGAATGCATGCGTTGTTTTTCATGTTTACACGGTCATAGAACAGATCCGATCTGTCAAAAAATCGGAATTGGGTCACATTTAGCTGGCGGTGTAAACAGGCCTTAGAACTGTGTTACACACTGCATGGCAGGTCATTTTCAAAAACCCATAATAGGGGCCATTTAATAGAAGATTTCATGTGAAACTTCTCTGCCAACCACTCTGATTTAGTGTTTCTTTTTACAGATCTACGCAAATTTCGCTCTTACAAAGGTGGATCGGTCAGAGATCTTTTACGTGCCATGAGAAATAAGGTACATTTTAATTTGAATATACATTGACAATACAAAACAAAATAACCATCATAGAAGGTTCTGTTTCTGCAACATTCTAGAAATGTTGTGTAGCAAAGAAATAAAACTACTATTAAATCAAATAAATGGTCCATGTTAACAGTGTACACACAAATTGTGAATTATTCAATCTTTTCTCTTGTAGAAACACCATTACCGGGAATTACCTGAGGACGTCCAGCAGACACTGGGCACCATACCTGATGAATTTGTGTCCTACTTTACCTCCCGTTTCCCTCTTCTTCTGCAGCACACACACCTGGCCATGCGTTACTGTGCTGTGGAGCGATCTTTCCTGCCCTACTACCATGTGTCTGAACTGCTTGCGCTCCACACTATAATGCAGTGTGTGCCACAGACTCCGTCCACACAGCACAGCTGTGCATCAGAGCCTTCAGGCCTGTCATTGTCCAGTCAGATATCAGAAGCTCTGCATGAATTACCAGACACACCGTCGGAAACAGCAGTATCCACCGAGCACACACAGACTGGCCCAGAGAAGACTGGAGATCCATAGTGCCAAGTGATTGTTGGACCTTTCCGGACACATTCCAGGGATGAGCAGTGTCTGTGTGTGGATGCAGTCTGGGCCTGCAGTGCCTGGGCTCTGTCCTGCAGAGCTACCGTACCATTTTAGTGCCTTACTCGCTCAATGTAGACAGCGGTTCTCATCTGAAAGGATCCTGATTGAGAAAGACGGTTTGGGCTTCATTGGTGTGCCCGCAAAACTCTGTAGTGTGTTTTTGGTAAACACAAGAATCCAACTGTGCAATGCCGAGTCGTGCTTGGTGAGAGAGAACTTATTTTTCAGTATATATTTTTGTACATATTTTGATGGGTGATAATTGGTTGAAGTGGCCATTGTGCCTATTTAAATGACACTGTGCTGTGCGTTTTGGTCCTGATGAGAGTCTAACGTTTAAGGTTTCGCCTTATACTGTTGCTGCTGAAAGCCTTTAAAGGAATAGTTTGATCAGAAATGAAGCATGACGTTTATTCATGTTCACATCTCAGCTGTCTGTGTGTGTCTGTGTGGAACGCAACAGCAGATATTCAGATATTACCCAGAATGTTCAACACACTCTTTTGTATATTGTGTCCAGACACAGCAAAGACAGACACTACAAAAAAAGCAAAGTCAATAGGACTCATGTGTTAATCTTTTGAAATGATTAAATGTCTGTGTGAGAAATGCATTCAGTTTAAAGTCATTATTAAATGATGCATTTCTTACTTTTCATTCAAATATTCTGTGTGAGCATGTCATATGGAGTCCATCTAGGGCCAAATATACTTGCAAAATTAAAGAAAATTTTGCGAACAAAAAATAAAGTGTTCAGCAAAAAATATATATTTTTTGCCAACAAAAACAAAGATCTGCAAATGGGAAAATTAAGTTTCAAGAAATAAAAATGAAATTTGCAAACAAAAAAAGGACTGCAAATAAAATAAAGCAATGGCAAAAAAATATTTGCAATTAAAAAAAACTATATATATATATATATATATATATATATATATATATATATATATATATATATATATATATATGTATATACATATATATATATATATATATATATATATATATATATATATATATATATATATATATATATATATATATACATATATATATATATATATATATACATATATATATATATATATATATATATATATATATATATATATATATATATATATATATATATATATATATATACACCTATATATATATATACACATATATATATATATATATATACATATATATATATATATATATATATATATATATACACATATATATATATATATATATATATATATATATATATATATATATATATACATACATATACATATATATATATATATATATATATATATATATACATATATATATATATATATATATATATATATATATATATATATATATATATATATATATATACATATAATACACACATACATACATACATACATATGCATACATATACATAAATATACATATACAATTTTTTTTTATAGCATTACCTTGACAAAACCAAACGTTACAAGGGAACTTGGGTATTTACGGCAGGCCCACCCCTGCTGGGCTGTAAGTCCACCTCAGTGATACTGTATCTCCAGGTTGCTTAAATGGAGGCAGGTCCGGGCCTTCCATAAACACCCAAGTTCCCTTGATTCTGCCCCCTTGTCAAATCAGGGCCACAAAGTGAAACGCACAGAAACGTGAAGTACAAAGTGAAAACAGCATCACAAACTCACGGCAATGCCATAAAAATATTTTTCAAATAAACATACAGGGTGGGCTATTTATATGGATACACCTTAATAAAATGGGAATGGTAAGTGATATTATCGTCCTGTTTGTGGCACATTAGTATATGTGAGGGGGCTCATGAAAGAGTAAAGTTATGTTAAATCCAAGCACACCATTGTTTTTCTTGTGAAATTTCCAGTAAGTTTAATGTGTCACATGACCCACATCCTATTGAAAAACAAAAGTTAATATCCAAGATGGCCGACTTCAAAATGGCCACCATGGTCACCACCCATCTTGAAAAGCTTGCCCCCTCACATATACTAATGTGCCACAAACAGGACGTTAATATTCACCAACCATTCCCATTTTAAGGTGTATCCATATAAATGGCCCACCATGTAGTTTTTTTTTAAATTGCAAATATTTTACTTATTTTTTATTTTTTTTGCACTGCTTGATTTTATTTGCAGTTCTTTTTTGTTTGCAAATTACATTTTTATTACTCAAAACTTAATTTTCTCTTTGAGTTTTTTATTTTTTGTTAGCAAAATTTATTTTAATTTCTCAATATTTTATTTTTGCTTTGTAATTTTTGGCGAAATGCATTTATTTATTTATTTTTTGCTCAATAATTTATTTTTTGTTTGCAAAATGTTCTTTTATTTTGCAAGTATATATATATATATATATATATATATATATATATATATATATATATATATATATATATATATATATGTAAGGCACTAGCTTGACTCCATAATGTCACAACAAACTTTACATCAATTAAGCCAAAGAGTATTGCAATCACAAGAGCACAATAACAGCATCTAGATTAGAAGTAAATACAGAGCACTATGCTCAATTTGGGTGCATACAAAGATATCATTTATTAAGCGGATATAAAATATAGTGCAGAGGCTATATGGGCCATTTTTTTGATACCAGTCAAAAATCATTTTTGGGGTGAACTATTCCTTTGGTGTCTTTAACAGAATCATCACCATTACATTGACTGTGCTGTGCTGTGCTGCGTTCTTTTTATACTGAGATGAAAAACTGATTATCATCCTGTATTGTGCAAATCCATCATTTATTTGGGTCGATTTAACTCTCTTGGATCCTGGATAGAGTGGTTTAGGTTTAAGGTTATTTTCTTCAATGTTGTTAAAGAGGAAACTTTTATTATCTAATTTATTTTCTTACTTTTAATGGATGAATGATTGATCAAATACAGGCTGTTGGCGTATGTCTGCAAAGAAAGATGTTTTGTACTATCAAGATGTCCCTCTTAGACCTGATGCTGGTCACATGTTCAGAGCATTTACATCATTGTAACATAAAATGCATGCAGTTTTAAACTGAAATATTCCAAATGTAGCTTTTATAATGTTACATGTTTTTAATGTTCCATATGTTTTTTCTTAACGGCACATTTTGAGGGGAAAAAAATTAAAATGCAATGAGACCTTTTTTTTTATACATGTTGTGTTAATAAAAGCTGCTATTGTGCATTGCCAAATAAGGGTTGGTTTGTTTTTTTGAAAGTGGAAAATATTAAACCATTTAGCAAAATACACTACCAATCAAAATTTTGGGGTCAGTTTTTTTTTATTAATTTTATTTAATAATTCAAATAAAACTATTCTGTTCATCAAGGCGGCATTTATTAAATTGTTAAATACTTATTTATTAAATATGTATTTATTACTTACTGGATTTAGTTTCAATTGAAATTACTACTTCTCTCATTAATGCTTTTATTACTATTACCATTAATAATAATAATATTATTATTATTATTAATAAAAATAATAACAATAATAATTAATATTAGAGTGATTTTTGAAGGATCATGTGACTCTGAAGACTGGAATAATGAAGCTGAAAATTCATCTTTAAATCAGTGGAATAAATTATTGAATTAAATTATAAACTAATTTTGAACAGTTGTTTTTAGGGATGCACTGATACCATTTTTTTGGAACCGATCCGATCTCGAAACCAAAATTCTATGTATCCAGCCTGATCTCACGAGAAAACGTAAGTATTTTACGTTTTGTCAGTTTAGTTGTAATATCTCAGCACTTTATCACGTCCTCCAACCCACCAGGGGGTGCAGATATTGCCCTATACTCCTCAACATTAGATGGCAGTAGTGACTTTTGTTCCTCTAAACTCCCCTGTAATCAGCCTAATTACCACCACCTGTTCTTTGCTCTATATAAGACTGCTTCGTATCCTGCTCTGTGTTCAGTCCTGAATTCTATCTCTTGCTGCCTCGTCCAGTGTCCAGTTAAGTTATTCTCAAGTCTTGTTGCTTGCTATATTCCTATTTGATTGTTCTGAGACCCTCGTGTCTATTTTATTTTGTATGTATTTTAGGAAGCTCGGCTTTCCTATTTTTGTTGTACTTTTTCAACCCTGGCTGTAGAGAGATATATTGTCTCTCCTTTTTATAAAGTTCTCTTCAGTAAAGACTTATTTTTTTTGGAATTCATACGTTGTGGACCAACTTTGTTCCTCCTCTGCTCTTGGGCCACCAGTTGCTGACTTGGCTCATGTAGTTAGAACTACTGCTAACCACACTGTAGACCCGGGTTCGATCCCCACTCAGATCATTACATTAGTGAAGTTCAGTCGTATGAAATTTAATGATTTTTATAAAGGAGGCCTGGCATCTAACCCCACCCCTAACCCCAACCGTCATTGGGGGATGAGCAAATCGTACTAAATTGTACGAATTAGCCACTAAATCAAAAAGTTACGAATTGCCGTGAGATTGTGTTGGAGTATCGACCGATTTAGCATACTGTGCCTTTTTTTATTTATTTATTTATTTTATTTATTTTTTTTTTAATACCATAATACAGTTTCAATAGTTCTGGTAATTTAAACTCAAATACATCTTCTCTTCTTTAGTAAAATTAACAGACCTATAGGCCTATACATGACAGACAGCACAATTTAGCTAAAAACAAGATGTGTGGTCTAAACTAGGCTACATTATTTGAGCATTCATTACGACATTGATCTGTTGTGGTCCAGCTAATGTTTCCTTTTATAATATTAAGATTTTTCTTTGAAACCACTATTGACCCTCATCAAAACAGAAACTGGTCTGTTAACTAAAATATTAATATAAATAAAATGACAGTGAAATATTCACAGTTTTAGAGCAGCCTATATTAGGCTAAATCATTTTATGTTAACGACGATCCATATTGCGCCTTCAGTTTCACTTTTAATTTATTTAATCAATTACTTTGACCGCAATGGCTTTACAAACTATTCGCAGCACTGAAAGCATTCCCCTCGGAGGAATAAACTCAGTCAGAAGGATGAGAGAACATAAACTTTTGATATTACAGAATCGTTTTACGGAGCGCCACATGTTGCGTCTGCACAGGCAAGATACAGCGCGCAGCCCTCCGGTATCTGCGGACACTTTCAAAACAGCAGCACAAAGGAAAGAAATCAGTGCGTTGAGGATCTGTCCAGTGTATTATTGAGCCTTTTCTTATTTACAATTTCAGATAGGCCTACTTTATGTGTGAAGAGCAGGTAATAACCCTCTCTACTCCAGTATTGCGAATGCGATCTGCTGATCTAACAGACGAAGCACAACATGATTTAGAAACAGCAAGGAACTCCTTGTTACAGGTCAAAATGAACCCATTTAATGCAAAACTAAATACACATATTACATATTACAGGAAACAAATAGTCTTGGAGAAAGTTTATGTTGTCATGAACGCGACACGCAGTTTGAATTGTGAATGAATGGAGAATGTGACAGGCACAGCGGCGAGAAGAGCTGAAGTGAACATGAATTTAAGCACTTGAATACTCATCTGTACTTCACATTAAGCTACAGAATGGCTTCAGAACATTTAGGATGTAGTAGGCCTACATGACATCTTTCTAATGCCTTATAATAGGCTACCTTCGTGGCTATTGTTGGCTTAAGATTACACGGAATATAGCGCACACGCAAGATCGGATTTGGATCGGTACCAGCTGGTCGATACCCGATCCAGCAAAAACATGCAGTATCGAACTGATATCCAATCCAAGTATCGGGATCGATGCATCCATAGTTATTTTATAGTGCGACAGCATTTTACAATTTTTACCGTATTTTTGATGAAGTAAATGCAGCCTTGATGAGCAGGATAATCTTATTTTAAAACATTTAAAAATCCTGCTGACCCCAAACTTTTGACCGGTAGTGAACTGGAGGGTGTGTTCCAACTATAGGGGGATCACGCTCCTCAGCCTCCTTGGAAAAGTCTATGGGTACTGAAGAGCAGGATCCAACTGATGGTTGAACCTTGCAGTAAAAAAAAATGCAGTAAGTCAAAAGGGCAACAGATCTATTTATTTCTGTTTGTTATTTTTATGAACCAAATTTTCAGACGCAGCCTAGGACCACAGAATTTCATCTCCGCTGTTTGTAGATGATGTTCAGTTGGCTTCATCGATCATGGACCTTCTACATGCATTGGGGTGGTTTGCTGCAGAGTATAACATGGCAGGGATGCCATTCAGCACCCCCAAATCTGAGAACATGGTGCTTGTCCGAAAAAACTTGTCTTGTCATCTCCAGAATGGAGGAGAGTCCTGACCCTAGGTGGAGGAGTTTTAAATATATTCAAGTTTTGGTCACGATTGAGGAAAGAATAGCTTTGTCATCTGTTTCAAATGCCTCCTGGACACCTACGCAGAGAGGTGTTCCGGCCCTGTCCCACTAGGAGTAAGAGCCAGAGAAGACTCAGGACATGCTGGAGGGACTCTCTCTCGGCTTGGCTGGGAATGCCTCAAGGGAAGCTGCATGTCTGGGGTGAAGGAAGTCTAGGGTTTTCTCATGAGACTCGCACCCCTGAGACACGGTGGCCAGTGTTCACTACCAAAAAAAAAACCAACCTAAACCAGCCTAGGCTGGTTGGCTGGTTTTAGCTGGTCAACCAGGCTGGTTTTAGAGGGGTTTTGGCCACTTCCAGGCTGGTTTCCAGCCATTTCCAGCCTGGTCTTAGCTGGTCAGGGTGGAAGATGACCAGCTAAAACCAGCTTGACCAGCTTAGCCAGGCTGGGAGCCTAGCCAAAAAAAGCTATGTCCAGCTTAAACCAGGCTGGTCAAGCTGGTTTTAGTTGGTTTTAGCTGGTCATTTTCCAGCCTGACCAGCCAAGACTAGGCTGGAAATGGCTGGAAACCAGCCTGGAAGTGGCCAAAACCCCTCTAAAACCAGGCTGGTCAACCAGCTAAAACCAGCCAACCAGCTTAGGCTGGGTTTAGCAGTTTTTTTTTTTAGGTTGCCAGATGTAGCTGACTGATTCCAGCCCAAAAAATATCCAAAACCCTGGGGGGGCAGGGTTGCCTGATGTAACTAACTGATTCCAGCCCAAAAACTGTCGAAAAACAGCTGAAAACCAAAAAGCGCCACCCAACAGTCAGTGGACTATAATAACCTGTCGTGGGACTAAGGAGTGACGATAGCCACGTTACAGGGGGCTGGCGTTACGTTGCAAAACCGCACAATTTTTCTATACCCACCTATGTCATTTCACACCCGCACAATCGTTTTCAAAACCGCCACTGACGGTGGCACTGGCAGTGGCAGAAAATGGATGGATGGATGGATGGACTGTAATAGTGAAGTGCTACAGTTGGTTAGGTTAGAACAGGTTACAGCTAATGCATGTTTTGTTAGAACCTCAAAGCAAGTTTGTTTTATTATATATATATATATATATATATATATATATATATATATATATATATATATATATATATATATATATATATATATTCTTCTGGAGAACGTCAAATTGATTTTGGGGGGTGAAATTTTACCTAGTGCACTTTTAAATGTTTAGGGGATAGATTATCCAAAAAAAAACTATTTTATTGGAATTTTCTTTAAAAATAAATAATAAAATAAAATAAACAAATAAAATTAAATCACAGGTTGCATTTATATGCCTTAACAATACGTTGTTTTGTAAATATTTCCTTACATTATTTTATTATTACAGGTTTTCTTAGTTGTTTACACACAATTGCTTGTACTTCAGACACAATGACTACAACATGTAACTGATGCACCCACCCCCTGAACCAATTCTGCTAAACTACAAGCACAAGTCATGCTTTACACTCAAATTGCAGATTTAAAACACACTTTTTTTCAAAACACTACACAAAATTCTCTGCATTTGGCACAATTTTCATGCAGAAAATCAAGGAACACACAGTCATTCACAATTGTAAAGTCAGTTGTCCTACTTTGCATGCTAACTCATCACATAAGTAAACACTTGTCACACATAAATGTAATTTAGAAATCAGAGCTCATCTGGTGCATAACTGGTTCACTGCCCACCCACGTTTTTTAGTTGTTTATCTCCCTCCATATTCTCCATCCCTCAAACCTATTGTGGAACTTTTGGGGGATGGAAAGTCTATGACTGAAATCCACACACACCTATACCCCTTCTCCAAGCTATAGCAGTTCATGCTTTTCATGGCTGGATTCGCCATGCAAGGTGACATTTCCCCCACTGCTTGGCCAGACCAAAGCAGAAAAGAGGATGCAGTATAGCTTTGTTTTTTTGTTTTTTACTGTAAGTGTATTCAATAAATCCTTCTGTTGATGGCATATGTAGACCACGTTATGTGCAGCTTTGTGTTGGTTGGGATGAACACTGCATACACTGTTTTTGTGGGAAAACATACAGTAAAATATATTTGGTATTTGTGTGTTTTGTATAAAAACAATATTCTGAAATATTTTACAAAGCAGTTATTTAGGCCTATGTACTGACTGTAGTAAGTGTAACACTGAACATAAAAGGCTTACAGTAAGTCATTATGATGAATGGAGAAGAAGTGGTCATAGTGTTTTACATTAAGCACATCAGTGTTCAACTGGTTCTTATAAATGTATCTTCATGTGATGGCTTGTGTGTGTATATATATAAAACAAAATACCATTTTGAGACAAAATCACATTGCTTTGAACGTAAAGTTTCATTTTGCAGGAGAATTAAAGGGTTTTGCTCAATGTGTGTGTGTTTTTTGATTTGTGTGTAGAGTTCTGACAATATGAGATATGCTTTCAGAAAATGTGTGTAAACAATT
>NC_079437.1:55129413-55131913 GCF_903798145.1 Danio aesculapii | reverse complement strand
ATTCTGTCCATAAAAATTATGAACAGAAGGCAGCCCTGCCGCAGTCCAACATGCGCTGGGAACAAGTCTGACTTCTTGCCGGCAATGCAAACCAGGCTCCTACACTGTTCATACAGGGACAAGACGGCCCTTAACAGAGTGCCTCTGACCCCATACTCCCAGAGTACGCTCCACAGAATGCCACGAGGGACACGATCGAATGCCTTTTCCAAGTCCACAAAACACATGTGGACTGGTTGGGTATACTCCCATGAACCCCTGAGCACCCTGGTGAGGGTATAGAGCTGGTCCAGTTTACCACGGCCTGGACAAAAACCGCATTGTTCCTCCTTGATCCTAGGTTCAACCATCAGCCGGATTCTCCTCTCCAGTATACTGGCATAGACTTTCCCCGGGAGGCTGAGGAGTGTGATCCTCCTATAGTTGGAGCACACCCTCCGGTTCCCCTTCTTAAATATGGGAACCACCACCCCAGTTGCCCAATCTCATCAAAATTACTTTTAGGTGGTCATTCAAAATTGTTTACGTAATCTTATGTAAATGTAAAATAAGTGTGTTTTAGATTAGCTTCAGGTATTTGATCTTTTATATGAGGAGAATATATCTGTCCTGCTTAAAACACTGGCATGAAATGTTAGCAAGTTTCTAAAAGTTTTTTTTTATTATTTTAAACTACCTTTTTATTAATTTGTGTGGCCTTGCAAAATAAATAAAGCAACTTTAATTTGATCTATTTAATGTTTCTGGTGATCTCCCTCACTCACTAGTGATTAGAGCCTGATTTAGCACAGCAGAATGAACTTCTAATTACTCTGGCATATGCTTTATGCAGTAGATGCCGTTCCAGCAAACCCATGCAAACACAGGGAGAACATGCAAACTCCACACAGAAATGTCTCCTGGCCCAGTCGAGACTCGAACCAGCAACCTTTTTGCTGTGAGGCAACAGTGCTAACCACTGAGCCACCGTGCCTCCCCAAAATATAAGATAAGCAGAGTGAATACTGTTTGAGAACTGAGTGATACTGATGGGTTATTGACAGTTAATAGTGCATCATTACTTCTTCTCTACTGAAAGCACCAGAAAAATCTCCTTTTTTTATACTCTGAAAATGCATTTCCAACATTACTTGCCACTCGCCATTATTACTAGCCACAATTTTGTTATTGGGAAAATATATTTTACTTGCCTAAATTTGACTTTGACATGCTAAAATGTCTTGATTTACATCGTGTGTTATGTCCACGAGCCTCCTCATTCATTTCACTTTTTTTGTGTATGAGCTTGCTCTATGTGCGTGAGCAAATGGGTTGTGTTTTCACAGTGTCGCATTGCTATTAGTTTTTATTGTACATGACTTTTCAGGACTCAAAATTAAGGATTTACCAAATTTATCTCTGACCACACCAAAAATAAACAATTAATTATTTCTTAGTGTCAGAACAAGCAAAACATAGCTGTATACATGCACTTTTTGTTTAACAAAACCTTTCTTAAAAAAAAAAAAACATTCACATTTGAAAAATAGGTCTCATATAACCAGTTAATTACCTAATGAGGAGTTCCAGAGTTCACACTTAGCTGATGATTGATTATAAAGCTTGTTTGGCATGCTGTCCTGGGAGAGAGCCCAGAGCTCATAAGATCTTCGAGCCTGGGGCTCCCTCCTGTTTGCAAGGCAAGAGGGGAGTTTGAGCTCAGGTAGATCTCGAGAACTCCCCTGCTAATGTAGTAGCTAATGAACACATAGTGACTGCTCTTAAGAGATAAATACTTACTAGGAGCATGTCTATTGTGTTGATTTGGATTAGTCAGTTATCTTAAGTTGTATGTTTTTGGATGTCAACCCGGGGGAAACCCACGTGAACACGGGGAGAACGTGTAAACTCCACACAAAAACGTCGACTGGCTTGGTAAGGACTAGAACCAGTGACGTTCTTGCTGTGAGGCAACAGTATTAAAAACTGGGCCACCGTGCCACACATCTAGGAAAGAAGGAGGAGTAGGAGTGGAAGGGGGGATTCTTTATTTATAGTCTATAGTATTTATAGTGGCTTAGGAATCATATGATTGGTGAATCATAAATTGGATAATGCGGGACCGGCTGCAAGCAATCATAAGCACGTGATCCTCTCGAAATTAGTTTATAAATAAACTTCACTTAGTGAAGCTTCACAAACTAATTTCGAGAGGAGCACGTGATATGATTGACTACAGCTGATCCTCAATGCTAATCATTAGCTAGCCTATCAGATCATTCTAAAACTACTATAAATATCCTGCCTAAACTTCATTCCTTATCTTCGTTTTTGGACACCCCCCCATCCTTCCCTTCTCCCTCCTCCTCTTTCATGATCGGGCAACACGGTGGCTCAGTGGTTAGCACTGCTGCTGCCTGCCTTGCTGCATAAGAAGGCCACAGGTTCAAGTTCTAATTGAGCCAGTCGGCACTCCCTGCGTGGAGTTTGCATGTTCTCCCTGTGTTTGCGTGGGTTTTCT
>NC_079437.1:55091913-55124413 GCF_903798145.1 Danio aesculapii | reverse complement strand
AAAGCAGATATTTGTGTAAGAACAGTCAACAAATAATGAAATGGCAAAACATTTAAAACTTCCCCTTGGCTGTTCGTGGAGCTGAAATCGCTCCACACGTGACTTTGCTTATGCTCTCGCTCTGGCATTGATGTATCTGGACTGACTGATTGACTGTGTCTGTGTTACGGAAGCAGACGGACAAACAAGGGGAGTAAGTATAAATGAGGTTTATTACAACAGCAGAGTAATTTGGATAATGATTGAGAGTTGAAATGGAGTTTGGATGAACTGATGATTCTCTTTGCCAGATGGGATGACAGACACAGAAGGATGACCGAATGCACACACCAGAGGACTTGCGGGGAAGACAGACTGACGAGACACACAACGTTGACAGGACAACTGGAACACTGGACAGACTGGAATGAAAACAGAGATAAGGTAAGTATATTTGCTGAGATCGTAGGGGAGTGAAACCTAGGAAGTGGTTCACTCAGAGTTCGCTTCGTAGGAACGAGACCGGACAATGAGTGAAGTGAGGTGTGTGCTTATATAGTGAATGGAAGTGATTGGGTGCAGCTGTGCGTGGTTAATACTCAGGTGAAGGTGCTCGGTGCGTGATGTTGGTGGAAGAGCCTGGCCAATCCGTGACATTACCCCCCTCCCCAGGGCCCGCTCCTGAGGGCCTGAACCTCCGACGTCGTGGTGGTCTACCTCGTCCTCGAGGTGCTGGAAATTCTGGGTGATTGGAGTGGAACTCTTCCATAAGTGCGGGATCTAATATATCGGATCTGGGGACCCATGACCTTTCTTCTGGGCCGTATCCTTCCCAGTCGACGAGATATTCAAGCTGACCACCACGACGCCGGGACCGTAGGATGTCCTTGACCTGGTAGATGGCCCCTTCTTCTAACATCAGTGGGGGAGGAGGTTCCTCTTCATGGCCAGGCTCTGTGGAGGGAATTAGAGGATCGTGAAAGGGTTTTAGGAGGGACACGTGGAATGTGGGGTGGATTCTGTACTGTGGTGGTAACTGTAACTTGTATGTGACGGGGTTGACCTGTTCCAGGATGGTGAAGGGACCAACAAATCTGGGACTTAATTTTCGGGAGGGCAGTCGCAAACGGATATCTCTGGTGGAGAGCCAGACCTTCTGTCCTGGAGTATAGATGGGGCCTGGAATCCTCCTCTTATCAGATACCTCCTTGGCTCTGCGTACTGCCCTCTGGAGATGGTGATGAGCATCGTCCCAGACTCTCTCGCTCTCCCGGAACCAGTAATCCACTGCGGGGACATCAGATGGTGCGCCATCCCAGGGGAAGAGTGGAGGTTGGAACCCTAAGATGCACTGGAATGGCGTGAGTCCGGTGGTAGGTTGCCGCAGGGAATTCTGGGCGTATTCCGCCCAGCCCAGAAACTGGCTCCAGGAGTTTTGGTGACCGTGACAGAAGGTCCGGAGGAACCGCCCCACTTCCTGAATTTTCCTCTCTGTCTGGCCGTTGGTTTGGGGGTGATAGCCAGACGAGAGGCTTACGGTCACACCTAGGAGTCTGAAGAATGCTTTCCATAGTCTGGATATGAATTGGGGTCCTCGGTCCGAGACTATGTCCTCTGGTAACCCAAAATTTCGAAAGACGTGGTTGAACAGGTTTTCGGCGGTCTCTAGGGCTGTGGGTAGACCTTTCAAAGGAATCAAACGACAGAATTTAGAGAATCGATCTATGATGACTAGAATGCAGGTGTTACCTTCAGACAATGGGAGGTCTGTCATGAAGTCAACTCCTAGGTGTGACCAGGGGCGGTTTGGGATGGGCAAGGGATGGAGTTTACCAGCAGGTAGATGGCGAGGACTCTTCGACATAGCACATTCTCTGCAGCCTTGGACGTACCTTCTCACATCCCTCGCCATGTTCGGCCACCAAAAGCGTTGGGATAGCAGCGAGAGGGTGTTGTTGGCCCCAGGATGTCCTGTGCCCAGAGATGTATGGCTGGAATGAATGAGATCTACCCGTTGGTTTTCAGGAATGAAGCGTCGATTGGGGGGACAGCCCGGCGGAGTTCTGGATTCTGGAGTGGCGTTTACTGTAGGAGCGGACCATTGGATGGGACAGATAGTGATCTGATCGGGAAGGATCTTGGCCGGTGTCTCAATAATTTCATGCTGGTCGTGAATTCTGGAAAGTGCGTCTGCTCTGATATTCTTTGAACCTGGTCGATAGGAGATAGAGAATTGAAACCTGGAGAAGAACAATGACCAACGGGCCTGACGAGGACAGAGTCTTTTAGCATCTTTTAGGTATTGAAGATTTTTATGATCTGTGATCACCTGGAACGAATGTTTGGCCCCCTCCAACCAGTGTCGCCACTCCTCCAGGGCGAGCTTGATGGCCAGAAGCTCTCGATTTCCGATGTCATAGTTCCTTTCCGCCGGGCTGAGCTTCCGGGAGAAATAGGCACATGGATGGAGTAATGAAGGAGTACCGTGGTACTGGGACAGGATGGCTCCCACTCCGGTGGTCGATGCATCCACTTCGACCACAAACGGCAAGTCAGGATCAGGATGAGTCAGCAGTGGGGCTTGAGTGAAGGATTCTTTTAGGTTTTGGAAGGCTGCGGCGGCTTCGGGAGGCCAGGGTAGTGCTTTGGGTTTATTTCTCAACAGGTTGGTGAGCGGAGCGGTGATAAGACTGTAATTCTGGATGAAACGTCGGTAGAAATTCGCAAATCCTAGGAAACGTTGGAGTTCCTTTATGGTCTTTGGTTCGGGCCAGGAGATGACGGAAGTGACCTTCCCCTCGTCCATACGAACCCCTCTTTGATCGATGATGTACCCCAAGAACTGAACAGATGGTGAATGGAAGGAGCATTTTTCAGCCTTGAGGTACAGGCGGTGTTTCCTGAGGGTTTTCAGGACCTCCGCAACGTGGTGGCGATGTTCGGCCTCACTCCGGGAGTAAATCAGGATATCATCTATGTATACGATGACGAAGAGATGGAGGAACTCCCGGAGAACTTCGTGGATGAAGTTTTGGAATACGGAGGGGGCGTTAACCAGACCATAGGGCATGACCAGGTACTCGTAGTGTCCAGTAGGGGTCACAAACCCAGTTTTCCACTCGTCCCCCTCACGTATTCTCACCAGGTTATAGGCGCTGCGGAGGTCCAACTTGGTGAAAATTTTGGCAGATCTGAGTTGTTCCAGGGCCGCAGGGACGAGAGGAAGGGGATACCGGAACTTGACTGTACCTTGATTTAGGGTTCTGTAATCGATACATGGCCGCAGCCCTCCGTCCTTCTTAGCCACGAAGAAGAAACTTGAGGCAGCAGGTGACGTGGATGGACGGATATACCCCTGACTCAGAGCCTCATGGATGTACTCCTCCATTGCCTTGGTCTCCGGAAGGGACAACGGGTAGATCCTACCTCTGGGCATAGGAGCATCTGGAAGCAGGTCTATGGCGCAGTCCCATGGCCGATGTGGAGGTAGCTGGGAAGCTCTCTTGGGGCAAAACACATCCTCGTATGAGGAGTAGATCTTCGGGATCTGAATGGATATTTTCTCGACAGGACTTTCGACAGACGTGACGTAGACGGTAAGGGGTCGTTGAATTGGTAAGGGTAGATCGGGAAAACAGCTGGATCTGCATTCTTCTCCCCATCTCTTAATCTCTCCTGTGCCCCAAGAGAGGATGGGATCGTGCTTCACCAGCCACGGGCGCCCTAAGATGATATCCATCGATGCACCCTCCAGAACCAGAAATTGAATCTCCTCTTTGTGGAGCAGTCCTACTTGGAGATTGACGGGTTCACATTTTCGATGGATACGTGCCTGAGAATGGATATCGTTGGTTATGGGCTGAATCTGGTAGACGTGCGTCGAGGCTTCGGTGTTAAGCTGTAGTCGGCGACAGAGGGCGTGCGAGATGAAATTTCCTGCTGACCCGGAGTCGATGAGGGCTGTGACTGAAACTGAGACAGAAGGGGTAGTTAACTGGACATTAGTGGTGAGAGGATGCATCTTTTCAATGGGAGAACTGAACAAACTCACCACAGAGCGTGCTGGACGAATGGGACAGTCCAGCCTGACATGTCCTTTGGCACCACAGTACATGCACAGACCCCGGGTCAGCCTCCTCTGTCGCTCGGTGATTGTGAGTCTACCAGATTCTATGATCATGGGTTCTAGTTCTGGAGGGACGGCTGGCTCTGGCGCACGGAGGAGTGCTTGGGATACCGGTGGAGGATCATGCTGGTAGACCCTCAGACGATCGGAACAGCGCAGAGAGTGTTGGATGAACTTCTCCAATCCCATTGTGTCGTCGAGGGCGGCTAGCTGTAACCGGAGGCTGGGCTCTAGTCCGAGCCGGTAGGTTGTGAGGAGAGATCGCTCATTCCACCCGCTAGCAGCAGCCAGAGTTCGGAACCTGAGAGCATAATCCTGAGTGGACATGGCTCCCTGTTTGAGATGGTATAACTGTTCTCCAGCTGCTACTTCGGCATCCGCGCGACCAAAAACCTCCTTGAAATATTGGGTGAATGACTGAATGGAATTTGTTACCGGCCCAGACTGTTGCCAGATGGTTTCAGCCCACCGAAGAGCCGACCCAGAGAGAAGGGAGATGATGAATGCGATTTTGGACCGATCTGTAGGGTATAACTCGGGTTGCATAGTGAATACCAGAGAACATTGTAGGAGAAATCCATTGCACTCCTCCGCCCCGCCAGAGTAGGGCGCTGGTCGAGCCATGGGACTGGATGAGTGGGTGGACGGTGAAGAAGTGCTCGGTGCTGGTGGTGCTTCGGGAAGTGGAGCAGATGGTAGTAGCACTCTCTTCAATGAATCCACCAACTCCTGAAGGGGATCGTGAGTGCTCATGCTGTTGGTAGTTCGGGTCCGGTCTTCTGTTACGGAAGCAGACGGACAAACAAGGGGAGTAAGTATAAATGAGGTTTATTACAACAGCAGAGTAATTTGGATAATGATTGAGAGTTGAAATGGAGTTTGGATGAACTGATGATTCTCTTTGCCAGATGGGATGACAGACACAGAAGGATGACCGAATGCACACACCAGAGGACTTGCGGGGAAGACAGACTGACGAGACACACAACGTTGACAGGACAACTGGAACACTGGACAGACTGGAATGAAAACAGAGATAAGGTAAGTATATTTGCTGAGATCGTAGGGGAGTGAAACCTAGGAAGTGGTTCACTCAGAGTTCGCTTCGTAGGAACGAGACCGGACAATGAGTGAAGTGAGGTGTGTGCTTATATAGTGAATGGAAGTGATTGGGTGCAGCTGTGCGTGGTTAATACTCAGGTGAAGGTGCTCGGTGCGTGATGTTGGTGGAAGAGCCTGGCCAATCCGTGACAGTCTGTGTGTGTGTGCCGCTGTGTTTACGCACATATTATGCACTTCCCCAGGCAAAAGAAAAAGTTCACCAATCGCATATCATTTAAAGAAGATCTCAATAGTTTAGTTACTTTCCGATGTGTTTCAGTTAATATGAATATTGTAAAATTAATATGAATTACCTCAAATTACTCAAAGAAATATTAAATATCAATGTTTTTATTTGAGAATCGATCTTAGAGCATAAAGATCTGCTATTGCAGGTTTTGATATTTCAGTATCGATCAGGGGTGCGTTTCCCAAAACTATTGTTAGCCAACTAAGGTCGCAAGTTGTGTTACAAACATAGTTTGTTGATTTGGTGTTACCCAAATCTGTCATTCCAACGAATATTCCAACACAATCTCATGGCAATTCGTAACTTTTTGATTTAGTGGCTAATTCGTATGAATTTGTACGATCTAATTCGTACAATTTAGTACGATTTGCTCATCCGCCAATGACGGTTGGGTTTAGGGGTGGGGTTAGGTGCCACGCCTCTTTTTTAAAATCGTACAATTTCGTACGACTGAACTCGTACGAATTCGAATTAGCCACTAAACTGTCAAAACGTAAAATACTTACGTTTTCTCGTGAGATCAGGCTGAATATTCACAAACTACATCGCAAACTTGTGCACCTGCAACTACACCTCTGGAGCTGTAGTTAGAAACATAGTTCCTGGCTGTGTTCTATTCCCACTTATCCCCCCCGCCCTACCCCCATGCCCTATTCCTTTAGAACATTCTAACATTTAAACTCAGAATGATTAAAAATAAAAAAAGCATTAAAGTCATCTCTCTTGGTGTAATTTGCTTTCAAAGTATTTTTAGCAATCTTCATGTTTACAATTGTGCTCCCTTCGCAGTGCACTTGGAAAACATTGATGCCATTTGGAACACAGTCCTGGCTCATGGCGAAAGCAATAGGTGACCTATTATTTAAAAGTGGAATTTATGTTACGTCTCCAAAGAGTTGTTTTGTTTTGTTAGTATATAGTATACGTCAAATATATAGTATACGTCAGTGGCGTTGCTAAAGCTCTACTGGGGCACGCACCCCATATATATATATATATATATATATATATATATATATATATATATATATATATATATATATATATATATATATATATACACTATGTTTTTTTATTTAAATATTTCTTATAAAAAAGTATTCTTGTTATTATACAATTATTATTCTTAATAATTTTAGTGATATGCTAGGATCATTTAAGAAATCTTTGCATAAATATTAATTTTATTTGAATGAAATTCAATAGACAATTTAATAAAATACAAAAAGATGTGTTATAGAATTATCTGTTGTCTTAGCCTTTACACATGGCAGAGAATTAGGTTTATTTAAGTCTTACCACCCTGACTCGTCATTTCTCCTTTTTGCTTCATACAAAAAAATCTATCAGGAGGCTTGCTTGGTAAGTTCACCGTCATATTGTTTAAACTTTAGTTTTGTCGACAAACAAAACAAAAAAAGGCTGTTACACCGGTTATACAACGCATGAGTGGTGCGTGACAAGCAAATAGCCTGCATATGTATATATATATATACACCAGCAGAAGAGCTGCGCGTGCGAGAGGCGCGCGGGTTCTCTGCGCACGCGGAGATGCATCACTTTGCTTTTTGATTACACTGCTTTCACCAGCGTTGGTTCGGTTGCACATAGAGAATAACGTCTTTATTTCGGAACTAGCATTCTTATTGAATACACTTGCATATGAAGTAAATCATATCTTAAAGCATTTACTGGGGCACTGCAGATTTTTACTGGGGCACGTGCCCTAGTAAATTGGGTCTAGCGACGCCCCTGGCCTATCTAAGTAGCCTATCTGTAGCCTACTGTATTTGACATGGGCCTGTTGGTTAGTACATTTCTGCAGTGGTTTACATGTCAAATTGTAAAAGTAGACTTTTCAGAAAATTTAGAATAAATAAACAATATCCTACTTAATAATAGTAATAATAATAATGATAATAGTCATCATCTTCATTATTATTAAAGTAGGATTTTTTTCATTTCACGAGTTCAGGGGAAACGCACCCCTGCACATCACTATTATTTATTGCTTTTTCATATTAATGCACTACCAAATGTTAGACTCGTAGACTCGACCAAGTGAAGACTTAAACATAAAACGTTTTTGGTTCGTTTTTGAAGCTAGGTTTAAGATTAATCAGTGCTTTAATCCTAAAATATTGTTCTCATTCAGTGACATTTACTGAGTATGTGTGGACTAAGGCTCATTCATGCAGCATGTAGTACTGAAGGCCTTTACAGTTGTGCACAGTTTTCCTCTTTGATCTCGTTGCTTATGGATCTCTGCAGGTGAAGCGAGAGCCAGGTGAGAATGGCACGAGTCTTACGGATGATGAGCTGGTGTCCATGTCTGTGCGAGAGCTGAATCAGCACTTGCGTGGTCTGACCAAAGATGAAATCCTGCAGTTGAAACAGAGGAGGCGCACACTTAAGAACCGGGGCTATGCTGCCAGCTGCCGCGTCAAACGCGTCACCCAGAAGGAGGAGCTGGAGAAACAGAAGGCAGAGCTTCAGCAGGAGGTGGAGAAGCTCGCCTCTGAGAACGCCAGCATGAAAGTGGAGCTTGATGTTCTGCGCTCCAAATACGAGGCTCTCCAGAGTTTTGCCAGAACTGTGGCCCGCAGTCCAGTGGCTGCTGCCAGGGGCCCCATCACATCAGTCATAGGGCCCCTCATACCAGGCAAAGTTGCTGCCACCAGCGTCATCACCATTGTCAAGTCCAAAACAGCAGCACGATCATAATGCACCAACGGAGAACATTTTGTAAGTATATTGGTCAGCGTGTCCATCAAGCACAGGGTCACTCATCCTATATGACATGCAATAATAGTCAACAATATCAGAGAAACAAGATCAAAACTGAAACAGACAACACTGACATCGCTCAGAAAACGACAAAAGAAACAGAACCCTCTCACAGCACATTCTGTTTAGAGATTAATCTTTCATTAACAACCCTTAATAAACAATGCATTCTGTTCATCATCATATGCTATGCCCATATAACTTGGTCCATGAAAACAGAAGGTGTTATTGATGTATTCTTTCCTCTATTGTGGCCAACTTAATCCATTTTAAATGCTTCACAATAGAGTGGAGGAACTGTGACATCACCTTGTAGGCTAATCGGCTGCTAGCATAAAACTGGTTCCCTTGATAAAATCTTTATAAGATTTTCCCATAGGCTTTTCGAAGGTTGCAAATATTAAGCTGTGTTCAAACACAGTTCATTGCACTTATATGTTTTGTCTAGCCGTATAACCCTCACACGAAAATACATCTTTTAGCACTTTTATCTTAAATGCAAACGCAAGAGCTGAAAGCTAACATTAGGCTATAAACGGACTACAGTGCCCTCGGGGCGCTCGCCTGTGACGTTAGCACCACCCTGCTAACGACAACTTTTCAAGCTTATTTTCAGAAATATGGTCCATGACAAAGATTTACTCTCTCAGTTTATTATATTATAATCCGCGCTATATATTATAAACAAATAAATACGCAAAAACACATAGACCGATAAGCCTTTTGGGTCGTTTTTACGTGGGAAATACCTTTTGTTTTGCTTTACGGTTGTTGTAAAAGTTTTAAAACTGTATGTGTAAATGTGCCTACAGTATTATCATAAGACATCATTAAATAAATGTATCGCGCGCGTGCAAACAGCCCACTTACCTAAGTAACAGACAACAGAAATGAGGCGTGAGGGACAAGTCTATCAAATGCCTGCAAGTTCCATCAGGGACACAGAACAACATTCTATATTCTTCACGAAAAGCAGCCCATACAGACACATATGCTATACATTTTAAGGAGGAGAGTAAATATTGCAGTTATGATAGAGTTAAATGTGTTTAGATGAAGAAAAAAAACGCCCAAAAATCACTTGATCACGTTAAAATGACAGTTGATATGTATTTCTTACACATTTATTCACACAGTTGCATTACTGAGAGCAGGAAAGAGACAGGCTGCACTGGTAAGCAGTATCCCCATAATATCGTTTAAATAAAATAAGGGATCAACAAATGAATCTGTCTTGACGGCCTTTACAAGTGAAGGAATTATCTACACACAATATAAATTCGCAATTAGAAAAATACTGCAAACTTTAAAATAATATTCATGGAAAAACTTAAATAACAGACAAATCCAAATGCCCAATGTACGCAGTCTGCGTTCCTGACCAGATCAGCTTGATGACGTATAATGTCTCCGACACCGCCTGTAGTCCCATTTAGCAACTTGATAGCAACCTTCTTTTTAAAGAAGTGTGTGATGTAACTGATGTGTTTTATGTCGTAGAGTACAACGTGAAAGTATCTTGAGTTTGTGTTAGCCACGAACCTTATATAAGCGCTTTAACTGAAATCCCATTGAAAAAACCCATCGAATTTGGGACGAGGGAACCGGAAGTGCTAAAATGCTAACTCGCTTCCGGGTTTTTGCATACAAATTGACATCATAGTGCCTCCACACTATAACATTAATGTTCTCCACTGATATCAAATTTGATGCAGACTATCTAGGCAAACCAAAAGTAAAAATACTCATTCCAATGAAATCTGGCAGAAGAAGCCAAGATTAAATGTAGTTGCGATTGAGAAAAAGTCAAATGTCTTTATAATATTTCAAATATAATGGACAATGTTGTTTCTTTTTTATTGTTATATATATATATATATATATATATATATATATATATATATATATATATATATATATATATATATATATATATATATATATATATATATACAGTTGAAGTCAGAATTATTAGCCCCCCTTTGATTTTTTTTTTCTCTTTTAAATATCTCCCAAATGATTTTTAACAGAGCAAGGAAATTTTCACAGTATGTCTGATAATATTTTGTATTCTGGAGAAAGTCTTGTTTGTTTTATTTTGGCTAGAATAAAAGCAGTTTTAAATTTTTTAAAAACCATTTTAAGGTCAAAATTATTAGCCCCTTTAAGCTATATTTTTTTTTTGATAGTCTACAGAGCAAACCATCATTATACAATAACTTGCCTAATTACCCTAACCTGCCTAGTTAACCTAGTTAAGCCTTTAAATGTCACTTTAAGCAGTATAGAAGTGTCTTGAAAAATATCTAGTAAACTATTATGTACTGTCATCATGGCAAAGATAAAATAAATCAGTTATTAGAGATGAGTTATTAAAACTATTATGATTAGAAATCTGTTGAAAAAATCTTCTCTCCGTTAAGCAGAAATTAGGGAAAAAAAAAACAGCGGGGCTAATAATTCAGGGGGGCTAATAATTCTGACTTCAAATATATATATATATATATATATATATATATATATATATATATATATATATATATATATATATATATATATATATATATATATATATATATATACACACACATATATATTCCCATATTGTCCACTGACGGGGATGGGAAGATGGGAAAAACAAACAATTCAACTGTTCTATCAGTGGAATCCTGTTTACAAGGAGAGGCAATAAACTACTGTATTTGTGCATGGGAGAGCAGCGAGTTAGAAGAAAGCCTTTGCTTAAATATATCTCAGAGTGGAGAGGTTTTTAGAAAATACTTTAAGCTTGTAATCCACGATCATCATATTGTATTTTTTCAGAGTGGTAAATCTGTAGTTTTGTTGTTCTGTGTTTTGTATAAATGGGCTGAACTCAAGACAGGTTTAATTGTTGAATCATTCGAAAATGTTCTCTGATGTGTTACTCTAAAGACTAAAACGTTGCTGGGTTTGTTTCCAGAACAAGAAAAAAAAAAACTGTTTATATGATAAAAAATAGTTTGATATCAGTTTTGCAATTGTACCAAAAGTGGCTTACTATTGAAGTCTGATTGTTTTTCTAGTTAGTAGACGCATACAGTGGGGTAGCACGTGGCGTGCTGTGTATGTGGTCAGGTAGCAGTGTTGTTCACTGTGTAAGTGTCAGCTGTACTCTTTAAATTAATCAATTTATACATAACATCCACAATGAGTCGTTCCATCTGTGAAATGATGCAGTTTTAGTACATGTTTTGGATTTTGTTCAATTATTATTATTATTATTTTTTTAGAAATTCAAGTGCAGCTGACTGTAATATGCATAGTCAGTCTGGTTTAGCAAAACACAATCTGGCTTTAATGTTTTGGGATAACATTTTACCCAAAAACATCAAGACCTAAATTTGAATCATCTGCAAAGCAATAAAGTTATGGATCTGTTCCAAAGCCCAGTGAACTGTTCACACTAGTACATTAAGGGGGCGTATGTGCTTTCGCAGCATTAAGACAGAGCCAAATACAGAAGTATCTCATTTCAAAATGAAAGCAGTGGCATGCCTATTGGCAGGGAAACACCCTAACTATCAGTTATATATGAATGCTAATGCTTTAAGAATGAAATATACAAAATAATATGCAAGATTAAGAAGTGCAGGAAAGTGAGCAGGAACTGTGGATAACATTTTCAATGTCTTAAATGAATTTAAAAGGGATACATTCTCCCAACACTTCTGTCTGTGCATGTTTCTTGCTTATTAGCACTCTTTTTGCATTAGCTTGCCAACATGCCACTGTTAAACTATTGGAATTAGCGGTACAGTATTGCTTCCCATGTAGAGTGTTTCCTATCAGTCACTAATAGTATGAGGCTCACTTTCAATTAGGATGCCCCTCTTGGTATGTCTAAAATAGTAAAAGGCATTGCCTCTTCAAGGTTTGCAACAGAGCTATACTATTTTAAAAGTGTCATCTTGGATGTTGTGTATGGACAGTGTATTTACTCTGAAATTAAGAGCAGAGATACATACAGCATATTTGAAATATGTGAGACGTCTCTGTTGGAGATGATCAGGATAATTCAAATGAACACAATTCATCCTTATTGTTTTCTCAGGACAAACGTTGAGTGTAATAACAAAACAGCAGAATTACCTGGTCAAGTAAAATCTATTATCTTGCACAGTAAACCACCCCTGAGAACTTCCAGCCTGATCTCACGAGAAAATGTAAGTATTTTACGTTTTGTCAGTTTAGTGGCTAATTCGTACAAGTTAAGTCGTACGTAATTGTACGATCTTAAAAAGGAGGCGTGGCACCTAACCCCACCCCCTAAACCCAACCGTCATTGGGGGATGAGCAAATCGTGCTAAATCGTACGAATTAGATCGTACGAATTCATACGAATTAGCCACTAAATTAAAAAGTTACGTATTGTCGTGAGATTGTGTTGGAACTTCAGATCATTGACTGCAGTTGATTTAACATTCATCCCGAAATTGAATTCTGGTGTGCCCATTTTGTTCAGTTTATAAAACCTGAGTTTTGGTCACACTTTCTTGCAGTAATGATCAGCAACAGCAGGTCAAGTAATGACAGCTTTCATTTATGGGTGAACTATTTGTTTAAGAAGAACATGAACAGACTGGTACTGATTCACTGTGATACGAACACACTGCCCTCTTTCCACCCTTCAATGTAGATTCAAGGTTACACCTGAAAATATTTATACCTATCATTGAAAATTACTTTTTCTATAGTACAATATGCAGCACAAAGTTTCAGCACATAAGGTGTATTCATTTAACAATTTGTACAAACCACACACTTGCAAAATTCACCAGTTGTTTTTTTCTATTTATTTTTCTATTATATATAAATATTTGTTCACACAGTCTTAGGGCCCTATCATACACCCAATGCAATAAGGCGCAAGACGCGTTTCACCAACGTGTTGCTATTTTTAAACCAATGCAACCAATTTTCCCATTTTCCACCACGTTGTTTAAATAGCAAATCCATTTGCACCACTTTGTGGACTCATGGGTGTTCCAGTCTAGAAAAGAGGTGTGTTAAGGCGCATTGTTGGCGCGTTACTATTTTGAGGAACTAAAATAGACTGTTCAATAGACCAGCTGAAAGCAGGTCTAAAGTCCAGCACAGAGCGCGTTAGTTATGCGCCTCGCTTACACATTGCCTAAAGGGCCCATAGTTTACCTCTTTTTTATGATTTAATATTAATATTATGGTTCTTCTGAGTGTGCCAGTTTAGGTTCAGTTCAAAACACAATTCAGATTTTTTTATTATAATGTGTTCAAAAGTGTCATGTTGGGGGCGTGTCCACAGTTCGCTGATTTATGGGTGTGTTGCTTCACATGTAAATTAGTTTCGGCTTCCCGCCAACGTAACAAGGGGGCGGGGCCATGAGCTCACCCGCTCTGCGTTTGCAACAGAGTCTGACAGGCAGACTGCGAGAACGAGCTGGAGTTTGAGGTACAGCATTCAGTCGTACATGTACGACTCGGACACAGACCAAGCAGAGAGTACAAAATCATTTGTGTCTTAGTACAGTTTTACAGCCAACTGTGTGCTGGTTTCAAGTGCCGAGCTTGTACACAGAAACTAATAACCACGCACACTGAATTAACTTTGACTGAGGCACCGGATGCGCCGCTCGAAGCCACGACACTCCCGAATCGTCACGCCACGCATTTTTGAATTTTAATCATAGGTTTCTGCAGCGGCCCGCGGCGCCCAGCCGTCCACTTGAGTGTACCCTGATAGAAACCTATGTTTAGAATTCTAAAACGCATGCTAGTTAAGATCACAGGGAGCTTCTGGGATCGCGAGAAATGCAAACGGCTGAAGTATAAGGTAGACTCAATGAGAAGTACACATGATTGCAAACCTACCTAAAGCTACAACCAATAATTCCGATTAGAGCGATAATGTGGAGAATATTGCTCTTGTGTTGAGCCCAATGAGCCTTGCATCTAAAAATAGAGCTAGGGTGTTCCTTTAGTGATATCGCTTCGACTCACGCTGAAAATGGCGGACGTGAATCAACAAACTGAGGATATGATGACATGCCTGTCAATCAATATTGGTGGGCGGGGGGACCGCTCTCCTACGTAAAGTTGCGGTCGGTTTGAAAACCGCTCCAATTGGTCCACCGTTTTTATGTTGTTAAATTGAAAAAAAAGCACTGGGTGTGTTTATATCACCCCAATATGACGGTCTATACACCATTCATGCACATATGGCTGTCCAAACAGCTTGAAAAGTAGATTTTTTACCATAGGTGCCCTTTAAAACACACAGGATGTACAGCAATACAGAAATATCTTTACAAATGAAAAAGAATTAAAGGATTAAAATATTACAAATAATTATTACTTTCTACATAAATAAAAAACCACTGCCTCCATGCCTTCATCTCGGGGGGCTTTTTCAGTTTATTCATGACAACTTGCTTTTGTATAAAACTTTTAATTTTAGTAGTATGTATTATATCCATATTTATATTTGTTTTATTAAAAACAAGCTTAGATTTGTCCACCTCTCAGGTTTTGAACCATGTGGGGCATAGCATGTGTGTTTGGATATAACTTGTTATTATTGCTCATTTATTTGTTTGCAGGAAATTAGAACTGAATTTAGAAATAGTTTTGAAAGAAATCTTTGCGCTTCACAAATGAAATTAATTATATAGGCTGATGGATGTCAGTTTGTACAACACCATTTCCTTATCCACGAAAGAGAGGAAGAGAAAGTGAAAGTAAAGGCTGAATAGAGGAGGCTCATTCTGTATCCTTGGCCTGCAGATGGTCTGTTTAACTGTTTTCTCGCTAGTGAATCGTTCAGTTCTTCTACTTACAAAGTCCACCATGTAAATAGCAAATACGCTATGGCGTGACACAACTGACTCTTAAAGGGAATGGGAGATGAAACTCTGATTGGTGAATAAGCTCAACCCTGTAAGACCATGCGCTGCGGCGCAAAAGCATTAAGGTCGTGTCCGAATCCACTTTTGCTTTTTTAAGGATGGAAAAATACGCTCTGCGCCGCGTATTAAATGATTATTATTATTCTTTTAATGAGTTGTTGGTGTGTTTTGAGAATAAACCAGTCCGAGTATCATCTCCTACTGTCTTTAAGAGACAGTTGTGTCGCTCCGTGGTGCATTTTCTATTTACATGGCGGACTTTGTAAGTGGAAAAACTGAACGCTTCACAAGCCAGAAAACCATCTGCAGGCCAAGTATAAAGAATGAGCCTCCTCCAATCAGCTTTTTCTTTCACTTTCTCTTTTTCGTGGATAAGGAAACAGTGTTGTAAGCTACGAACAGACATCCATTAGCCTACATAATTAATTTTGTTCGTTAAGCGCAAAGATTTGTTTCAGAACTATTTCTAAATTCAGTTCTAATTTCCAGCAAATTAATAAATGAACAATAATAACGACGTGTGCTCAAACAACTGAGTTATATCCAAACACACATGCTATGTCCCACATGGTCCAAAACCTGACAGGTGGACAAATCTAAGCTTGTTTTAATAAAACAAATATAAATATGCATACAATACATAATACTGCTACTAATAATAACATTATACAAAAGCAAATTGTCATGAATAAACTAAAAAAGCCCCCCGAGATGAAGAAGGCATAAAGGCAGTGGTATTTATACTTCTGTAGAAAGTAATAATTTTTGTTGGTGCGCTGTTGGACTGTTCAATAGGCTATTTTAGTTCCTCAAAATAGCAATGCACCAACAACGCGCCTTAACACACCTCTTTTCCAGACCGTAACACCTATGAGTCCACAAAGTAGCGCTATTTGATTTACTATTTAAACAGTGTAGAGAAAAACTGATTGGAGATCAAACCCTCAAAGACTCTCTCAGAAGCTTCGTGAAAGGCTCTGAAAGCGAAAGGATGTCGAGCATGGCACTGGCTGCGTCTTTATAGCATGACTGATTGTCATTGATGCCAGCTGTGCATGCTGACGCCTTAGGCCCTTAGACTTTGCGACTAGTTCATTAAAATAAATCCCTTTATATGCACATAAACTGTTGAGTCTGTTGACCAATGTTTTTTTGTGATATGTTAACACTAGTTGTGAAATGATTTCTGAGGAGAAAGATGTTTCATTCACCTAAACAAAGGTAAATGCTCTATGTGTCTACTCCAAGCCATAGCTAGCATCACAGGCACTTTCCTGGCTCAAATGCTTTTCCATTATTTGTATTTGATTACACTTTCCATTGTTTTAAGGCATCTCTGTTAAAAAGTGGCGATATTCATTATTTAAGTATTGAAGAGCATTATTCAGTTCACTGGAAAAATGTTTCCAATGCCAGAATTAGCTGCAGCTAGATTGTCTTGTGCATCCACTGTACTGAATGTAGAGTTTCTGTCAAATCAACTCCTGTCAAATAAATGAAAAAGGAGAGACATTTCAGTTAAGATGCCTTTTTAAGAAGGTAATGAAAGCTCACTATATGATTTGGAACAGAGCTATCACAATTCCCAGTGTATGATCTTTTTTAAATCATTAGTGAATAGAAGCTAATTTTCCAGACAGCAGGTTAATGGTAGCATTATCAAGATTTAGGCTAATAGTTTATGATATTTTTGTTTGGTGAGCAAGTGACTGTGCAAGTTTTTAGATTCGGTGCTCAGAGTAGTGATGCGTCATAATATAAAGCTATGATAGGTGAGTTTATAAATGTTGAACGTTGATAGAATATGTTGTGTTTATTTTTATCAATAGTTGTAATGAAATGTACTGCAGTGCTTTGTATACACAGAAACAGAATGTTTGAACTGTATTTATTATTTGAATTGTTGTACTTTTTGCAATGTAAACTCAACACTGTATTCATATTAATTGACTGTAGATTTGAACCATGCAGTTGGCTATTGGTGTGCTTTTGTATATATGGTTGTTGAATAATATCTTCTTTTATTTTGTATATTACTAATAAAATGTTTTAAGATTCAGAATTTTAGAGACTTACGTATTTTTGAATTAAATAAAATTTCAGAAATTTCAAAAAGTCAGAATTATTAGCCCCCCTTTCATTTTTTTATTTTTTTCAAATATTTCCCAAATGATGTTTAACAGAGCAAGGAAATTTTCACAGTATGTCTGATAATATTTTTTCTTCTGGAGAAAGTCTTATTTGTTTTATTTCAGCTAGAATAAAAGCAGTTTTTAGTTTTTTAAACACCATTTTAAGGTCAATTTTTTATTCTAATTTTTTTTCGATAGTCTACAGAACAAGCCATCATTATACAATAACTTGCCTAATTACCCTAACCAGCCTAGTTAACCTAATTAACCTAGTTTAGCCTTTAAATGTCACTTTACGCTGTATAGAAGTGTCTTGAAAATATCTAGTCAAATATTATTTACTGTCATCATGGCAAAGATAAAATAAATCAGTTATTAGAAATGAGTTATTAAAACTATTATGTTTAGAAATGTGTTGAAAAAATCTCCCTGTTAAACAGAAATTGGGGGAAAAAAAAAAACAAGGGGGCTAATAATTCTGACTTCACCTGTATTTAAAAAGATGTTACGCAATTCAAGAAACCCAGTTTGATTCACGTAAAAATAAACTGATGGGGGAAGGCTTCTTGCTGTTCATCTCGGTTATGAGACTGATATCATTAAGATGGCACAATTTCTTTCTCTGTGATCCAAAAAAAGATGTCAGTTGACCTAGATCAAGCAACCTCTGAGATTGTATTTTTGGCCTGACATGAGTAAAACACTGGAGTCATGAGCGATATTGAGGTGCGCCTCTGCTAAATTTGGGTCATTAGCATACAAGGCAATTTTTTTTCCCACTATCTTTAGAAGCCATGTTCACTGGCAGACAAAAATGTAACATCCCTCTCATTTGAAGCATCAACATTTTCTAAACTCTTTGCCTATAACTAGGGCCAGACAAAATCTGTGGACATTTTCAGCACAGAGGTTTGAAAAAATTCAGCGGATTTATGTGGATTAATTTTTGGAGTATTGTAACTAAAATGAAATAAAATATGCAATAAAAATAATACCTTTTTTACTTGTATTTAATGTGTACAATGCAAATCCAATTAGATCCACTTATTTGGTAAACAAAGCAAGTATTACATAATATATCTACTAAAAGACAGAAAATATTACTTTACAAACTGTATTGTAAATAAATTATATGATAATTTTCATTCATTTTCCTTCGGCTTAGTTCCTTTTTTGATCAGGGGTCGCCACAGTGGAATGAACCACACAAATATCCAGCATATGTTTTACACAGCAGATGCCCTTCCAGCTGCAACCCAGTACTGAAAAATGAACATTTTCATATTAGACAATAATGTTACTGAAATTAATTTCAAAGCTGAATAATGGTATATTAGCACACATTTACTCAAGTAAATTAATAGGCTTAAAATCTGCAGATTCCGTGTGGGCCTACCTATAATTGAATTAGAGTAAAATATGTCTCATGTCCAAAATAATACAATTAATTTCGCTAAGGTTTGGTGTTTGCTTTGTTTTATTTAACACAGAAGAAGATATATTGAAGAATGTTGAAAACCTGTAATCATTGACTTTTTCTGCTATCATATGTACTGTATGTCAATAGGTGCCGGTTTCACACATTCAATATATCTTCTATTGTGTTCAACAGAACAAAGCAACTGGCTTGGAACAATTCAAGGGTGAGTAAACGATGACAGAATTTCCATCTTTGAACTATTACTTCAGGGCTTGATATGGTAAGAATAAGCCATCTTGAACAAACTACAAAAACTAAAATAGAATTAGGTTGTGCTTCCATTTTGAGGAATGCCACTCCTCAAAATGTAGGGTGCATGCATCAGATGGTAAATGCAAGTGACTTCATTTCGAAAGTGTGTCAATATGAAAATTCCTAAACAAAATTTAAATTCCATCTCCATTTGTTCTCTATATTGTCTTGTACATATTTTGAACGCCCATATTTACCAGGCTCTGTGATAAAAAAAAAGTTTTACGTTTGCTAAACAACTTTTTTGACATACCCCTTTATCGTGTCACATTTGGTTTGTTGTGATGATAAAGTTCTGGATGCTACTAATAATACCACTGTGCTGCCTCCACCTACTGGACACATCAGGAACAACAGGGTCCGAGCCGCAATACTGCCTGGATTCTGGAAGTCAGCAGTCTCCCCCTTCTCAAAGAACCTGCATTAGTGAGGAAACAGCATGAACTTTAAGGTCTAGAAATCTGTCAGGTTTCATATACTCCATCTGTTGAACGAACTTAAATCTTGAAAGGGTGGTTTATCAGCTATGAGGTTTTTAGGATTTGCTCTTCCCAACCAGCCATTTGTATTATTACACCCCTGTTTGATTAATAACCACCATTTTAAAAAAAATATGGAAGTTTTCAATTGATATTTGCTGTAAGGTTGTCGGTGCAATGGTTAAGCAGGCAGCACCTCCAACTAACCTCTAAGACACAGACACATCTTCAATATAGAAAACATTGCTTGTCTAATTTTAGCTAATGGTCTGTATTTTGATATCAAACATGTACTGGTAAATAACCAATAACAGTCAATGTGGAAAATACACATTCCCTGGGACTACTGCTGGAGTAAAATTAATACAAAACAAAATTGTGGTTCCTAAAGTTCCATGTTTTCTATATCACCTTTTATTTATCACAGTGGCTATGCCTTATATGCCCCAGAGGAGAGCCCAGACTGCTCTCTGTCCCCATGATGTGAGCTACTTGGCAACATGGAGGAGAGAGGTAAGTGGATGGGTGATGTAGGACATCATTCGTCATTCTTACCCACTTCTGCAGCAGGTGCTTGCCCCAGATCTCTCATCCCTGGAGCCAGTGGCACAATTAATGAGGCTCAGACACTGTCATCTCTAAAATGTTCACTTCACTTACATGTAACAACTTAACAGCTGGCCAAGAGGAATAAATATTACAAATCATTGGAAGTGCGGGGAACGGTTACTAGTTTTTGATTTATTGACAATTCCTTACAAACCCTGCTGAAAAATCCAGCTTAAACCAGGCTGGCTGGCTGGTTTTAGCTGGTTGACCAGCCTGGTTTTAGAGGGGTTTTGGCCACTTCCAGGCTGGTTTCCAGCCATTTCCTCCTAAAATCAGCCTGACCAGCCTGGTTTAAGCTGGACATATCTGGTTTTGGCTGGACTCCCAACCTGGCTAGGCTGGTCAAGCTGGTTTAAGCTGGTCATCTCCCAGCCTGACCAGCTAAGACCAGGCTGGAAATAGCTGGAAACCAGCCTGGAAATGGTCAAAACCCCTCTAAAACCAGGCTGGTCGGCCAGCTAAAACCAGCTAACCAGCCTAGGCTGGTTTAAGCTGTTTTTTTCAGTAGGGAATGGTATGTGAAACAAATCATTCCTTAAACATTTTTGCAAACAAAACTTCTTTAAAAAGGTTATGTCTTTAAAAAGGTTTGTTTTTAAATATTCTGTTCCTGTAGCAATAAAATGTTAAAATATAAACTTTTTTTAATCCCCTTTAAAGCATCACTGTTAAAAAATTACTGTAGAACCTGGCAAAATTGTTGCCAATAATGTCTTGTAAAAATGTTGTAAATTGCTGTAAAATGCTGTTAATCCATTTACAGCTAATAATTGTATGTGAAATATAGGATTTTCTCTGTTTTTTTTTTTTTTTAACAGAAATACAAAATTAAGTTGTATTCTTTCTTGTAATTCCACTACATTACCGCATTTACCTGGCCACTACAGTTGCCAATAAAATCTTGTAAATCAGAGGTGTCCAAACTCCAGAGGTGTCCTGCATATTTTAGATCCAAGCCCAATTAAACACACCTGAACCAGCTAATCAAGCTCCTTCTGGGTACACTAGAAACTTCCAGGTGGGTGTGTTAAAGGAAGTTGGAGCTAAATTGTGCAGGACACCGGCCCTCCAGGACCGAGCTTGGACACCCCTGTTGTAAATGCCTCAAAACCAAAGATGTTGTTGTAATAGCTTTACCTTGAAAATACTGTAAATCATGATTATTTTTTTTTACAGTGAGCAAATATATTACTTCTATTTTAATTGTTTTAAATGCATTTTCATTATACACGTTTAGTAACAAGAATAAAAAAAAAAACAAATGCAAAATTCTTGTAATAACAGTTGCACTGGCCTCACTAAGGCTGGCTGCTTAGTTATCCAGTCAGTTAACATAAAAAGGGCATAAAGAATCACAGATGACGTATGACGATTCATCCTTTTTTTCATCCTTTATTTGTTTTTACTGTAAATACTGTAAAACACAAATAAATGGATTTTACATTGACATAACTCAATTATACAAACTAACAATATTCTTTGACAGAAAAACCGGTGTATTTATGAAATCATTCAACAAAAATAATACCAACAGGGTATTACCTTCGATAAACCCATCTGTTAGCACGTTTCGCTCTGTAGGAAGAAGCTGATGACTAACTGCCATGCCGCATGTCTCCAATAGTATCTGGATGCAGCCTTTATGATGCAAGCTGAGATTGCATCACTTAATGATGCAATCTCAGACACAATGCACTCAAATGGAGCGAGTGACGTCAATGTGAGGGTTAGGGTTAGGGGTGGGGTTAGGTGAGCCCATTAAAAAGCATTGGATGCAGCTCAGATGTCTCTGCCGAACTAAAATGAACCCAAAACTTAAAGGGCACATAGGTTACCCCTTTTTTCAGATTTAATATAAGTCTTTTGTGTCCCCAGAATGTGACTGTAAAGTTTCAGCTCAAAACACCCATCAGATTATTTATTATAGCTGTTTGAAGTGTCTATATTATAGCTGAAAAAAGGTTTTGTTGTTTTTTTGGACTGGGCCTTTAAGGCTAGTCCTCCCCGCCCACCGTTCCCACGTGCCTGTCAGCAATCACCGCCCTCGGCTGCCTCAGGAAGCAGATCTCACGTAACGTGTGTGAGAAATACTACAGTAAGAACTTTAACGATCAGCATTTGATGCATTTTTTTTGTGGATTTGCAACAATGAGTCACACACAATGTCATTACAAAGTTCAAGCACACACACAGCAAGGACACACACACATAGCGCAGACACATACACACACACACATAGCGCAGACACACACATGCCCACACGCAGAGAGAGAGAGACAGTGCGTTAAGCTTTGCACTCGTTTTGCACGCATATGTGACATGATACTGGTAATCTCCACTGCTGTATGGATATCTCTTATATTAATGTACAAAATAAACCTGATTTAACGTCCACAAACCGCGATTGAAGCGTCTTCCTTTATAATTGTTCTGACACGCGGCTGTGCTGATTAAGTGAATCTGAAGTGAATCGCTGTAATTCATTACACACATGCTCTGTTTTATAACATTTTAAACTTGTAAAACTCACTCTTGATCACGTTTGATGATGATTGATGATCCTAGTGAACTGAACAGACCTTTTAATCCTGGCTGATTTGCGCTCGTTCTCTCTTGATGATATGATTATACACGTGACTTCCGGGACATGTTAATATGCAGCTGTCAATCAATTTTGGTGGGCGGGGGACCGCACTCCTACATAAAGTTGCGGTCGATCTGAAAACCGCTCCAATTGGTCCACCATTTTTATGTTGTTAAATTTGAAAAAAAGGACTGGGTGTGTTTATTTCACCATATGACAGTTTATACACTATACTTACACACATTTCTGTCCAAACAGCTTATAAAGTCGATTTTTCACCATAGGTACTCTTTAAGGCAACAAATTTCGCTACCGACATCAACCACACGATGTCGCCTTAACTCTACAGAAACACATTTAATATGAAACACACATTGCCTTTATTCAATAGGGGAGAGCGGGGCACAAAGTAACACTTTTTGGTTTTGCTCAAATAATGAACAAAGTAATGATGTTACACCATATTTTCTTTTACCAACAACACACAAGCCTCCCCTACAAATGAGCACTGAAATTATGATCGCCAGACATATGATTTCTGTGCAGTATTGCCAAAAGTGCCAGGAGTATAAATGTTACTATTTACCCCACCTGTGGGGCAAGTTGTAACAGACAGGGGTTTAGTTGTAACCATAAACTGTAAAATATAGGTTGTAACACATGCTTACAAAGGCAGATTTCACACAGTTAATTTATTTTCTGTTTACTTTAAATAGGAGCTATATTTCCTCAGTAATTGGTCTTTTTTTTATTCTACATAGCACAGTATGTTAATGTATTTATTTGTTTATTGGATAAACACATTTGAATGTATTTGCATTATTATCCATTTATCCATTATTATACAACGCATTTATTTGCATTATCAGCAATAAAATATATATTTTTTTCTATTAAAAAATATTTACTATTAAAAAACATTTTTATTTAAAAAGTTCTCAACATTACACTCAAAATTCAAAAAAATTATTTGGTTTGTTTAATTGGTGTCCAACAGTGTGTGGCTTAATTGTAACACCCTGTTACAACTAACCGCTGTGTCGTGTTTTCCTAAAAACTGGCTAGCAGTCACTGTGTGTTTCTTACATCTTTCAAAATGGTTTAATCTTTTAGCCTAGAAGACGGTAATCACAACAATATAAGATTTTACATTCATACTTTCACATATTTTTTAAAATAAAAAATATAGAGTATAATAAAAAATACTTTTATGCTGCAAAAATGGTTTCTCCTTTGTTTCTCATCCAAATTTTGCCAAAATGTTTCAATACTTGGCAGGAAGACATCTGCCAACACTGTGGTGAAAACCTCGGAAGCATGCCATGGGTAACCCTTAGCAAATACCTTAAAACTCCGTGTTACATTTAACCCCACGTTACTTTGTGCCCTGCGTTCCCCTACTCCTAACTGCATTTATGGTTTTCTGAGACCATAACAACAGTATTTATTTTTATTAATGACTTTAAATTTGAACCAATATTCCGGATTGAATAAAACTTTGGTTCAATTAACTTGACCAGCTAAGACAAAACACTTTTTACCACATTTAAACAATTTTTTAAACAAAATTATCTTAATTCACCAAAAGAGTCAAAAGTGGCAGTAAGTAAGATATTTAGAACAAGACCCCAAATGTTACAACATCACGAGTCTATAAAAACAGTTGTAAAACTATTTATTAAACTGACAGCAGAGCACTCTAAGACTTCAACTCGTAAAATGACATTTCTGTTGATGAACATTGCAGAAAAATATTCTCAAAATATCAAAAAATAAAGTACAAATAGCTTGAAGATGTTACTGAACAATCAAAATATTACAAATGTGTGTCTATAAAAACAAGTTTGTTCACTTTGCAGAAGCGGATGAAAGTGAAAAGGGGTGGAGGGTTGGATCGCCGATGAAAGTAAATGTCACGGGCCCTTGGAATCATCCTAACTACACCCCCCCCCCCCCCCACCCCCAAAGCAAATATGACGGTATATTTAAAAATCAACCCACTGACGAAACAGAGAGAGTTAGCATGGGAAACACAGCTGCTCAAGTTAATGTGTAAGTTTACATTTAAAATATTTAAATGTTTAAGTATAATAAAATAAGTAATGTAATGTATGACGTTTATTAACTTTTTACTTGGAAAAAGTGGGGAATTGGCTATAATTTTAAAGTTATTTCAGATGTAATTGCATTAAATGACATGAAATAGGCTACTGCACTTTCTACAACACATTTGACAAGAATGCAGATAACCTTAACTCAATGTTCTGTGGAAATGTTTAATTTAAGGTTCCCACTTTTACACATTGTGATCAGTTTAAGGTAACATTTTAAAAATGTTTTTCATAGATTTAAATGTGCACTTGTGTGTCTGCCTTTATTATTGATCAAGTGGTGGTGGTTGATCTGATTTTTAGAATGTAAGTGTTGAATACTGCTCATGAACTTTATCCTTTAGACCACCAGAGGGAGCCAGGTGAGTGAGAGGTATCACTGAGCTACTGGGACTTGATAAACACATACAACGAAAGGCAACTTGCTTGCACACATGATACACTCTATACATACACACTCCATACATATACAGACATGATACACTTTATACATATACACACTCATGATACACTCCATACATATACACACTCTGAGAGGTGAGTGACGTATCACTGAGCTACTGGGACTTGATAAACACATACAACAAAAGGCAACTTGCTTGCACACATGATACACTCTATACATACACACTCCATACATATACAGACATGATACACTTTATACATATACACACTGTGAGAGGTGAGTGACGTATCACTGAGCTACTGGGAGTTCATAAACACATACAACGAAAGGCAACTTGCTTTCTCAAACGATACATTCTATACATATACACACGATACACAGTATACAAACACATGATATACTCTACACTCTATAAATATCCACACATGATACACTATATACATATGCACACATGATATACTCTATACATATACTCATATGATGTCCTCCATACAAAGACACACATACACACTTGGGGTCTGGAATAGTGAGAAGTGTGAGAGGTGAGTGACATATCACTGAGCTACTGGGAGTTGATAAACACACACAACGAAAGGCAACTTGCTTGCACACATGATACACTCTATACATATACACTCCATACATATACAGAGATGATACACTTTATACATATACACACATGATATACTCCATACATATGCACACATGATACATTCTATACATATACACACTCCATACCTATGCACACACAATACACTCCAAACATATGCACACATGATACAGTCCATACATATACATACTCTATACAAAGACACACATACACACTTGTCGGGGTCTGTAATAGAACCCGGGTTTCTGGCGTGAGAGGTGAGTGACGTATCATTTAGCTACTGGGACTTGATAAACACATACAACAAAAGGCAACTTGCTTGCACACATACACTTTATAAATACATGATACACTCTACACATATGCAGACATGATACACACATGTCAGGGTCTGGAATAGAACCCGGGTCTCTGGCATGAGAGGTGAATGATTCATCACTGAGCTACTGGGAGTTGATAAATATACAAAGAAAGGCACACATAGAAATACATATACAGACATGATACAGTCCATACATATACACACTCCATACATATGCACACATGATACACTCTATACATATACAGACATGATACACTCCACACATATACACAAGTGGACACACTCTATACATAGACATACATACACAATTTTCAGGTTCTGGAATAGTACCTAGGTCTCTGGCGTGAGAAGCGAGTGACGTATCGCTGAGCTACTGGGAGTTGATAAACACATACAACGAGAGGCAAGAAAGGCAACTTGCTTGCACACATGATACACTCTATACATATACAGACATGATACACTCCATACATATGCACACATGAAACACTATACATATACAGACTCCATACATATGCACACATGATAAACTACATACATATACATGCTTGCTTCCAAACATGTACACTCTATGCATAAACTCCATACATATACACACATGATACACTATATACATATGTACACATGATATACTCCATACATATACAGACATGATACACTCCATACATATGCACACATGATATACTCCATACATGATGCACTCTATACATATGCACACTTGATACACTCTATACATATACACACATGATACACTCCATACATATGCACACACATGATATACTCCATACATATGCACACATGATACACTCCATACATATGCACACACAAGATATACTCCATACATATACATACTTGCTTCCGTACATATACACACGACACACTCTATGCATATACTCCATACATATGCACATATGATATACTCCATACATATGCACACATGATACACTATATACATATACACTTCATACATATGCACTTGATACACATGCACACATTATACACTCTATACATAGACACACATACAAACTTGTCAGGGTCTGGAATAGAACCTGGGTCTCTGACGTGAGAGGTGAGTGACGTATCATATGTATCATATACACACATGATACACTCTATACATATACACATATGATACACTATATACATATACACTCCTTACGTATGCACACATGATATATTCCATACATATGCACACATGGTACACTCCATACATATGCACACATGATACATTCATGTATAAACTATACATATGCACACATGATAAACTCCATACCTATACAGACATGATACACTCCATACATATGCACACATGACACACTCTATACTTATACACTTCATACATATGCACACATGATACACTCCATATATATGCACACATGATACACTCATGTATACATTCTATACAAATACACACTCCATACATATGCACACATGATATACTCCATACACATAAAGACATGATACACTCCATACAAATGCACACATGATACACTCCATACATATGCACACATGATACATTCTATACATATATACACTCCATACATTTGCACACATGATATACTCCATAAATATACACACATGATACTGTCTAAACACATGCACACATGATACACTTCCTACATAGGCACACATGATACACTCACGTATACACTCTATACATATGCAACACATGATACATTCTATACATATACACGCTCCGTACATTTGCACACATGATACACTCCATACATATGCACACACACGATATACTCCATACAAATAAGTACTTGTATACATATACACACATGACACACTCTATGTATATACTCCATACATATGCACATATGTTTCCCAGAGATGGGTTGCAGCTGGAAGGGCATCGCTGCGTAAAAACGAGCATCAAGATTTTGATGCTTGTTTCAGCTTTTGCTGGTCCTGAGCTGGTTTAATCAGGTATTTTTTTTTGCAGATCATGTTCGTTCATTCATTCATTCATTCATTTTCCTTCGGCGTATGAGGCACAATCAAACCATTTCAATGTGGTCATGTCATTGGCCCATGAACATTTCCTGTTTGTTATCAAACTATTTTATAACTGCAACAAGAGGCAATTCAATCATAACTTAATGTTAAAACAGCTATCATATATTAATCAATATGTGGTTCTTTTTCGATTCCTGGAAGCTATAAAAATACAAAATGTAAAACAGGAAATACGTTGGGACCACTGTTTTTGTTTACATCCTTCAAAATGGTCTATAATTTGTATAGATTTTTTTCTTTATTATAAAAGTCCCTTGAATACTATTTGCTATAATTGCTTATTTTATCATATTAATCATTTATTTATTCATTATTTTTTTTTTTTTGGGGGGGGGGGGGGTGTAGGGGGTTCATTCCTAACTTATTTATTCATTCATTTATTCATTTTCACTTGACTTAGTACGTTATGTACAGTGTTGGGGAGGCTACTTTGGAAATGTAATAGATTAGAGTTTACAAATTACCCTATTTAAAACCCAATAAGTAGTGGACCCTTTCAATTACATTATAAAAGTAAAGTAACTGATTACATGATTACTTTTAAGTTTCTAATAGATGTTTTTAACTAAATCATTTTCAAGCCTTTATACCAAGCAGGTGTGGCCTTACAGTAGCTCTGTTTACTGTTAGAATTTCAAAATATTTCATCACTGGAATTAAGATGACATTAATTTAATTATAACCTCCTAGGCCTTGAGTGTCCACATGCGAGGGCAGCACATTTTAGCTCTTAAGTGGCTATTTAAAATACTTTGAATGTTTTATTTTTTGTTACAGACATACAGTGTCATCCTGCAACTGTTTTGCAGCATACAAAATGTCCCAAACCCTATTTTTAACTGTCCAAAATGGGCAAAAAAATGTTTTTGCTCTCTGATAAGCAAAGCAAGTTAAAAAAAAATTTAGATGTTATAATGCATTGAAAAAATTCAGGAAAAAGTGTTTTATGAAAAATTCTGACCATGCGTCCACATATATGGACATCCTTTTTCTCTAAAAGTACATTGTATCAAAAGAATATACTTTCAAAAGATGATTTTAATTCTAATTAGGTTCCAATAAGCCCAAATAGCAAAGAGAAATAAAAAACGCATCTAAAAAACACCTTTGGCCTTAAGAGTTTAAAGTACAGCCACCAGAAAACTAGACCTTATACCAAAAATTGTTTACTTTTCTTACAAAATCAACATTTTATTTACTTTGATTTACTTTATTGATTTTTGTGGCATTTGCAATAAAAAAAATTACATCTAAGCTATTTTTGCAATTTTCATATTTAAATCGAAGCAACTTAAATCCAAGTCAATCATATCTTAGTGATCAATAAAACTGTCAATGAAACATATGAGGCAGAATTGTTCAGTTATTTACTGCAAATAATATGCTGTACTAAACAGACACAAATTATAGTATATGACAGCTAAAACAAAACAAAAAATTCAATGAAACCATGTGTTACACATTTAAAATACTATAGTAATGTGTTATAAAGGGGAATATTTAGGAATGAGCATTATATTGTATATTTACACCTCTTTAATAATGAATTACACTACATATTGTAGCATCATTAGTAACTATCATGAACTAATAGTAATTACCATAGTATACTTTAGCCTTTACTACAGTAAACTATATATGTAGACCTCCTCCCACTCTTTCCATTAAGCAAATTTCTCGTGTTAGTTGGTAGGCGACTTCACCGACCAGAGCGAGAGGTGGCAGTAACGCACTAAAAAGTTTGTTTTCGACCACCAAAAAACAGGTAGAAGAAGAAATCATCACTCTTGCCATCATATGGATTTACTCATAAGCCATAAGTTTTTGTTCAGGAGTGAGGAGAGGATGGAACGTGAGATTGGCAATCAGATCGGTTCAGCATCAGCAGTAAAGGAGCTGTACCAAAGAGGAAAGTTTTCAATTTACCAGTCAATCTACGTTCCTAGTAGGAACTACTTTCATCTATGGTCATGAACTTTGAGTCATGACTGAAAGGACAAGATCTCGCATATAAGTGACCGAAATGAGTTTCCTTTGCAGAGTGGCAGGTGCACCCTGATAGATAGGGTGAGGATCTCTGTCACTGGGAGGAGCTCGGAGTAGAGGCGCTGCTCCTCCACATCGAGAGAATCAGCTGTGGTAGCTCGGGCATCTGTTTTGGATGCCTCCTGGACACCTACCTAGGGAGGTGTTCCAGGCATATCCCACTGGGAGGAGGCCTTAGGGAAGACCCATGCCGGAGGGACTATTTTTCTCGGCTGGCCTGGAAACGCCTCTGGATCCCCCTGGAGAAGCTGGAGGAAGTATCTGGAGAGGAGGAAGTCTGGGATTCTCTCCTGAGACTGCTGCCCTCACGACCCAGCTCCGGAAAAGAGGATGAAAATGAATGAATGAATGAATGAATGAATGAATTTTTCAATGTTGTGCCATTTTAAAATATGAATAAAAATATTTAATTTCCAGATAGGGAAACAATACTAATATTTATAACAGATGTGATTTATAAACTGTAATTTCAACATAATTACTTCAATCTTTAGTCTCACATTGTCATTGAGAAATACTCAAATAAATAATTAGTATTTTTCTTATTAATAAAAAAATACAGTTTAATAAAATTAAAAACAGCATTCATAGAAACTGTTTTACGTTATATTAACTTTGTGTCTGAATAAAATAATACCTATTTTTATTGGATTAAAAAATCCGCTACAAAGGTTTCAACAGCCAAGGCTGTATGTCAGCAAAAAAATAAAAATAATTTCAGCCAGTTGCAACAAATGATAATTTCTAAGTAAAAACAAGCAGACCTATCCAATCATCAGCAAAACGAAACAAATATTAAAATAAAACCACGATTGACAAGCATATTTTATCTTACCCCTTAACATTAATTTGTCATATTAATAAAACTGCTCCAAGAAAACGAAAAAAAAAAAAAAAAGCTAGAAAAAAACAGGAAAACACCTTATCTTATCATGAAAACGGGATGCTCTTTGTTGGGGTGGGTGGGATTGACGAAACTGTCACTGTCATGCTATTACGTCAGATTCAATATCGTGGCAAAGGGGCAAGGACGAAAAAAAAATCATGATGGAGTTCATAAAGTACAGTCACGAGCTCCATGTAATCCCGTCTCCATCGCAGCGCTGCCCGCAGGGAGAGTCGCGCGTCCCCGCAGCGCCAGAGCTCCGCGTGCCGTTCACCGCGCGGGTCACGCAGGGCCGGACAGAGCGAGGGAGCGAGCGGTCAACAACAGGACCACTACACATCAAGCACTAATGACCACCAGCTCCTAAAGGTGAGAGGAGAATCATAATAATAAAACTGCTGGCTGCTTTATTAGTGGAGCTTTATCACACGGATGAGTAGCCGCGCGCGAGTAAAACAGGTGTGTTGATTTCATCTCATTATCTCTGCTTTGATGCTTGGGATAGGATTTGTGTCATAAAAGTGAGGTAAACGGTAATCTATAGGTACTTGTTTTAAAGAGTGAATGTAGCTTTTATTTGTGGTATGATGAAATTATTTACTAAGTGTGCCAGCTGTTATTGTATTGAACAACCAACCTGTAGCGCGCGCAGTTTGTTCATGGAGAGACGGCGAAGAATGTTAAGCGTGACGAAAGCATAATTGCCGGTTACCAGTTACCATTCAAAGGTCCGTGTGGATCTACCAGTGCCCTCAGGAGCTGTTATGCTTGTATGTGCGTGTGATGCTGTGAAACCAAAAAGAAAGAGGAGGAATTAAGAAACTCTAAAACAACAACAACAACAACAACAACAACAACAACAAAAACAAAAAACCCGTTGCTTTAATGAACGCTTCGAATTAATCAGATTATTAATCAGTCAAGTTATATTCGTCAGTAGCTTGATCAATTTGCATAATTTGAGGTATCAGAAGTTTTTTTTTAAATTAATTATTATAAAAATTATTGTGTATTGGATTATTATAAAGAAATTTGGGGATGTGCATATGTGATGCAATATTATTAAAATATTAATAAAACAATTGAAAAAAAGAAAGACATATTGCAAGCTTTAAGATAAAATCAGATGTTTTGAATGATGTTTTTATGACCGAAACTATAAAAATACTAAAACCTACAGAAATATAATGTATAATGTATTCTCGTATGTCTAAAACATAAAAAATCTATATAATACAATATAATATAACATAATATAATATAACATAATATAACATAACATAAAATAAGGCGACGCAGTGGCGCAGTAGGTAGTGCTGTCGCCTCACAGCAAGAAGGTCCCTGGTCTGAGCCTCGGCTGGGTCTGTTGGCGTTTCTGTGTGGAGTTTGCATGTT
>NC_079437.1:55042991-55091813 GCF_903798145.1 Danio aesculapii | reverse complement strand
ACATGTACCACGGTTCATAAAAGTCAAGGTTTTAAAACCGTCAAAATGTTTTGCAATACCGTTCCTAAATGTAACCAGTTCTGCGTTGTGTTTTAACCAGACGGATATAAGCAGTTGTGACGGCTCTTTAATCACTCCTGATATAAACAAAAGCTCAGATTTTACAGTGTGTCCTCGCCCTTATAGCGTTTCTCTCTCCCATGTGCAGAAAGGGAAGAACAGGGAGAGAAAGGATAAAACTCCTAATAACATCAACTTCACAATAAGTTCTAAAACATACCTGATATATACCAAAGCACAGATTTTACAGTGTGTCTTCGCCCTTATAGCTTTGCTCTGCTAAAGGGAAAGTGCATTTAGCATTCACATGCTTCAGTTAGACAAAAATAAATCAAAACTTCAATTTAAGTGAAAACACAAAAATAATGAAATATGTGTGAAAAATAAAGGCATAAATATTATTTAAACATGAAAACTAGCTTCAAAGGTGATTTAGGATTATTTAGAGTTTAGCAAACTTAAGTTTCCTTAGAAATTTAAAGGAGAAGACGCACACAATGACAAACACCTCAGGTATGCATTTTGTGTAATTGTATAAATAAAGTGATCTATAATTTTCACAACTGTTACATAAGGCAGTGTTTCCCAACCCTGTTCCTGAAGGCACACCAACAGTACACATTTTCAACCTCTCCCTAATCAAACACACCTGAATCAACTCAGCAGAACATTAGAAAAGACCCCAAAACCTGACACGAATGGGTCAGATAAAGGAGACATACAAATATGTAATGTTGGTTTGCCTCCAGGAACAGGGTTGGGAAACACTGACATAAGGTATATGTACAATTTTTATTGATTTTATTGATTTTATTAAAAAATCTGTTTTTGAAACTAATGAAGACAGCAGAAATCAATAATTCATTTAGCCTGACATGGTTACTCTTCCAAGTATTTAAATGTTTCTCAAAATAAAATATATTGTGTTCAAAAGGTTAAAAGTTTTTGTTTTTTACCCTGACATTTAAAAGAACTCATTTTAGAGCAGTAATCATAATAATGTGATATTTTTATCTAAGGTTATCATACCATCAGAATCTTATTAAGCTTATTAAGTTATGAATGTGCAAATGCACACCAAATAGATGACGCTCTGATATAACACTAGATCATGTCATTCACCAGTTAGAAAACTCTATGGACACGCACTTTGTCCAGGGTAGTTATTGACAGGCCAGCAGATGCAGGAATTATATATTCTCGAAACTGGCATTGGGGTAAAGTTGGGTTTTGCATTCGCACATTCTGACTTTCTCCATAATAATTTAAATTCAGAAAAGTATTGCTTGCAAGTTGTAAATAGTGAAATTATATAATCAGCCAGTGACTATAAAATACAAAATTGTTCACAGTCAATGAAACAGTGCTAATGTTGTTTTGAAGTCATACCTACACTGTAAAACCCAAAAAGGTAAAACTCAAAACATTTGAGGAAACCAATTGCAACAAACCATTTAAGTTCAAAAACTAGTCTGAATGAGTACTGTGGACTTAATCCATTTGAGTAAATGAAGCAATTTGAGCACAGTAAAATCCAATAAATGAAGAGAACTCAAACCAACTGAGTACTGTGAAACCCAATAGGTCATGGCCACTCAAACCATTTGAGGAAACCGATTGCTACAAACCATTTGAGTTAAAAAAAAATTAACATGAGTAATATAGATAAACTTACTTTTCATTTTCGATTGTGCTCGCTGGTCCTCGTACATCGCTTGTTTTCATCACCTTATACACTTGAACAACTAAATGATTGCTTATGTCTATTTAACCGACTATATCGATATATCGATGCTGTAAAAGGTACTCTGTGAAGTCAATATTTTGTCAGCCGTTTTCAGTGGCTGAACAACACACTGGGTTGCATGACTAAAATAGTTTTAAAACATACCTGTCTAAAAGTAATACTTCAGCCATGGGCTGTGTCCGAAATCACATATTTCCATACTATACAGTACGCTAAAATCAGTATGCAAGCCGAGTAGTATTTCCGAATTTATAGAATTCGAAAATCAGTATGCGAGAAGTACCCGGGTGACATACTACTTCAGACTCTCGCCGGAAGTAGTATGTCACCCGGGTACTTCTCGCATACTGATTTTGAATTCTATGAAGCTGCGCTATCCCATGATGCCCTGCGAGAGAATTCATGAATGGGAGTGAAACAACGCAACTGGTAGGTTATGTGACCATGACAAAATGGCGGATGTAGTATGTCCGAATTCCATTCATACTTCTTACATTCATACTGTATAGAACGTAATTTTCTAACGGCTGAGTATGTTTAAATTCAAATGCGGTACCTACTGAATAGTAGGCGGGTTCAGACGCAGCCATGGTGTCACCCTTCTGATCGTGGTTTTGAACTGCATAACTGCATGTGGTATGATTCTGCATTTTTGGCAGAAGCCCTTTCAAAAATCTTATATAAGACTACGTTGGTCTTTCAGAAAGAAGTCTTTCAGTTTGATGCAGAGTTTGTCTCTCTGTCAGCTTTTAGGTGGTCATGCTTCACGTGTACACACAGATGACGTATCTATCTGTGCAGAAATACACATTTAAATTTGTTGACAGTTTGAGTTACTGAGTTATTTGTCAGCCCGACAATTTTTAATTGGACAAACCTTTTAGTCTTATGCCTTACCCAGAATATAAAAATATATATAAATACATTTAGATCATTTACTTTACATTTACTATCGGAATGTGAAGAGAACCAGCACAACAAAAAATGTTTCTGAAGACAATCACCTACTGCACCTTTAATAAAGTCATCTGGAATGGCAAAGAAAGCCTTCTAGCAGGACTCCCAGAGTTCATCAAGATTCTTTAGATTCATCTTCAATGTTTCCTCCATCTTGCCCCAGACATGCTCAACAATGTTTATGTCTAGTGATTGGGCTGGCCAATCCTTGAGCACCTTAAGGTTGAAGTATTAGGAACCATACTATCCTGTTGAAGAACTTGCCCTCTCCTGTGGTTTGTAATGTAATGAGCAGCACAAATGTCTTGATACTTCAGGCTGTTGATGTTGCCATCCAATCTGCAGATCTCTCTTATGCCCCCATACTGAATGTAACCCCAAACCATGATTTTTCCTAAACCAAACTTGACTGATTTCTGTGAGAATCTTGGGTCCATGCAGGTTCCAATAGGTTTCTGCAGTATTTGCGATGATTGGGATGCAGTTCAACAGATGCTTCATTCAGTTATTATTTGCTACTTATACAACTGGGATCGATGACAAGACGTTAGTCAGGTAGTGTAGTGTACTACTCTTATAATGTCGCATACACGTGTCTACCCATCATATGTTATGCATTATATGTCGTATACATATAGTATAGTTGCATATAACATGCATTCTACCACTGTCGTAAGTCAGTTTAGTTTATAAAAAAAAAAAAAAATATATATATATATATATATATATATATATATATATATATATATATATATATATATATATACATATATATACACAATAGGTGGGCATAGATAATTTTTTAAATCTAGATTAATCTCACTGTAATCTTGGAATTAATCTAGATTAAAATGGCTCGTTTGAATTCTGCCGAAGGCATTTACAGTATGTGTGCTACCCAAATAATGATTAAAAGTAAGTCTTTGAGAGCGGGTTTCTCAAGCCAGGTGGCGCATTAGACCAGGTGCTTATCTCCTGTTTCCAAAATGCATCACACACTGCTTCTCCCAAACAGAAATGGAATTAAGACGTGGAGTATGCATATATCAGTGGCATTATTGAAGTAAACACCGCAATCAAACTTACCGTCATGTAGGACTTTTCGCCATATTTTCCGACAAGATCCACACAAGCAGCTTGCTTGTGTGGCCTGCGCGCACACACACATCACGAAATGCAGAAGTTTTTGTTTCCGTTCGGCATGTGTTATTAAATTCCTTAACACTCTCACCAGGCCTTACCCCTTATTTGCATCTAATACACCAGTTTGTCACAGGGGCATGAATGAAATGTTCATGAGCAAATGTGAAACTGCCAAACTGCAGTTAAAGTCACTCAAAATTACAGGAAACTCTTAAATGAAAGCACTTCATGTAAACATCCTAATTATATTATTGTCTATTAAGGCAAATAACTAGATTACAGATGTCCATGTAAACATAGTCTGTTGTGTCTTTGAAGTAAGTGTAAGATCTAGAAGGGCATCCTGCTGATTTGATTCAGAAGGGCACTTTTTTGTCAAAGCACCCGGTCAGTTTTATTTGTATGTGTTTTACTTGAAGGCATAAACTCTACAGGTGCCTGATAGTTAGATGTAGAGCTAACATTAATCAGATTTACTCTAGTGAACTGCATCCATGTTAGCACGTCACATTTGATGCGGTAATTTCAAAGTAGGTTTTGAAGACCCGTTCTCCACCTACAGTGCAATTCGGCCAGGTATAAATCCACGCTAAAATATTTTTTTCCACCAGCCCTATTTTTTCCACCACTCCACATTTTGTCTAATAGAATCAAACTGAACACACAAACACACACAAAAAACACTGAACACACAAAATGTGAATTCCAACAATGTCTTGAATTCACACTGTGCTTCCATTTGTTTATATTTAATTGGTCATCTACATCTACCATTCTTTTAGTAAAAAATAAAACGTTTAAAATGAATGTACTGACCGTAGTGTATGAATTATTGCTGTTATTATTTTTGATTAAATATTATAGAGTCCCTTATGTAATATTTGCAAGTTCAAAAGCTTCCATCTCATGTAAAGTTGAGAAGTATATCTGCATGGAAAAGTGAGCCTCTTCCATAATCAAATTCAAAACTTTCTCCCAAAGCTTTGATTGAAACTGGACTTTGATTTTCAGATAAAGTGCTTTATCCCATAATCTAATAGCTATTTTTATGTTTTGTGGGGGGTGGGGAGTGTCGTTCGTCATCGCCTGCATCCCTTAAACAGGATCATTTGTAAGTCAAATGCATCTATTGTGTGTGAACATCATGACAGTGTATTTGTGACCAACCATGTTCATTATTGTCCACATTACAATGCCATTGTTTTTTTTTTCTGTAGGCCCCATATGTAGTGTTCTTGTGGAGCGCTGTGGTTGCCGTGCAACTATAATTATTGGCGGGGTCCTTAGCGGACTGGGAATGGCAGCCAGTTCATTTGCACAGACAATGGTAGAGCTATATATCACCGCTGGCATTATCACAGGTTTGTGTACAGTACATTATCTTCTGACAAACACTGATTTTGTTGCTCAGCAGGCCACATGGAATAAATTCTCATCTTTCCCTCTCAGGAATGGGATTCTCTTTGTGTTTCCAGCCATCGATCACCATGGTGGGCCACTACTTTGTGCGTCGCAGGGGCGTTCGCCAATGCCTTGTCTTCCACTGGTACCGCACTGGGTCTCAGCATCCTACCATTGCTGGCCAACTATCTGCTCAGCAGCTTTGGTTGGCGGGGCAGTTTTCTGGTGCTCGGAGGAGTTCTGTTGAACTGCTGTGTTTGTGGGGCAGTGATGCGCCCCCTTGCAGCCAAACCAAAAAAGGAAGCCAGAACCAAAGAGACGGACAATCACCACCTCAAAACGAATTGCCTTTCCGTTCATCAGGGTCTAAAAGGTCGGCTGCGGGCAACTCTCTCCACCATTATGACTTTCCTACGCCGACACATGGCTTTCGACCTGCTGTGCAGTAAACCCATACTTCTGTGCCTATGCTCTTGGGGTGTCCTGGATGATGCTGGGTTTCGTGGTGCCTCTAGTTTATCTGGTTCCTTATGCCACTGCATATGGTATGGAACAAGACCAAGCAGCTCTCCTGATGGCCATTCTGGGATTGATAAACATCACAGTTCGACCCGCAACAGCACTTGTTTTTGGGCTCCCTCGTTTCAGAGGAAGCCATAAATTCGCCTACCTGTTTGCAATAGCTGTGGTGATCAATGGGGTTGAGCAACTGTGTCTGTGGGATTGGGACAAAGTTTCCTAGTTCTGCTGCTGGTGTATGTTATATTGTTTGGGGTTTCCATGAGCCTCGTTGGCTCTTTGTTGTTCACTGTACTGATGGACACGGTGGAGATGAGCCGCTTCCCATCTGCGCTAGGCCTCATCAGCATTATGGAGAGCATCATGCTACTGCTTGGACCACCATTAGCAGGTAAGGTAGTTTCTTGTTGTGTAAAGTTATATTTATTAGCAAATATTAGCATCATGTTGTTTGCAACCATTGATCAAATTTGTACATTTTCAGAACACTAATAAAACACATTATATTGGGACATTACATGCACATGAACCTTAATGACACAATCCTAATACGAGGATGTAATATTGAGTTGGTCCAACAAAGCTTTAATTCTTTCCACAAGGCTTAAGAGTGTGTTTATGGATTTTGACCATTCTTCCAGGAGTACATTTGTTTATAACAAGAAGAACCTGCTTGCAGTCTTAGTTCTAAACCAGGGATGGGCAAACTCGATCCTGGAGGGCCGGTGTCCCTGCATAGTTTTGCTCCAACTCTAATCAAACACACCTGCTTGTAGCTTTCTAGTGATCTTGAAGACACTAATTAGGGTGTTCAGGTGTCTTTGATTAGTGTTGGAGCAAAACTCTGCAGGGACACTGCCCTCGAAGATCGAGTTTGCCCATGCCTGTTCTAAACCATCCCAAAAGGTGTTCTATTGGGTTGAGGGTCTGGACTCTGTGCAGGCCAGTCATGTTTCTCCACACCAAACTTGCTCATTCATGTCTTTTTGGAGCTTCATGTTGGAACATGTTGGTCAAGTTCAGCCCCTGAAAAACTACACCTAAAATCATTGAGTTGGAAGGGGTGCTAACACATTTTGAAAAATATAGTATATTTCAGTTAAAACAGTTTGCAAGTTTGTAAAGAGATCAGACTAAAACTATATCAAGCAATTTAATCCAGCCTTCCAAATAGACACAAGTTTAATTTTGGGGTAAACTGTCTCTTTAATGGCCCATTTACACTGAGTAGTACGGTACGGTATGGTTCGGTACGCTTTTTATGGTCGTTTAAACTGTCAAAGGGTACCTAAAAGCGAACCGTACCATGTTTTGGTCACCCTTTTGGAAGGGTACTAACAGGCCCAGAGGTACCATAAGGTGGAGCTAGACGCGCAGCTGAATGCTATTGTGTTTACAAGAGATACGCCACTTGCAAAAGCAGGAGAATAAAAACAAAGGAAGCACTATTTTTAAAACACAGTCGAGGCATTAACACCGTAATAATATATACATATAATAACAAGCCATAGTCGACTCGAGCTCAAACAAACCTTGTCGTCGTCTTGATGAACAGCCATAAAGCCAAGATGACAAAATCTGCTCTGTCCTGGTTGTTTCGTTTTCTCCAGCGTCTTTATTTGAAATAATGAACTTTTGAGCTGATGATAATAACATGCTCGTGTTCAGTGAAGTGCTCTGATATCCGACTCCTCTCAGAAAGAGACGAACGTGAGAGTGAAGCAATGATGCTTCTGCAACCTAAAACATGAACCAACTGCCATGTTTAATTATTATCATCACCTTTGGACTATTATGAACAGGAATGACGGAATTACTTTATAACAAGAGGTTACATGTCGGGGTGAAGATTAAACAAAGATAAGACGATTGCTCTGACTGTAGGCTATATTTCGTGTTGTTTTTAACCCCAATAAGGACTAAATGTGATTGCTGTGTGTAGTTTTTCTGTAATTGGTAACATATCGGAGTAATAAGGGTCTGTGTGTGTTCATATATGTTGCATTTATTTAGTTATTTAATACAATTGCAGATGTACAGTAGGCTATCATTGATCTGCAGTTATATTCATATCATGTTGATAGAAAGGTTAGTAATAAAACATTTATACACAATATTAATGTGATAAAGCATCTGTTTGTGAGAAGAGCTTCTCATATGATATGTGAACGACCCTTGCGGGTTAACTGTGCTTTCCCTCGATAAAAAATTACATCGTCTGAAACTTTCTGTCGTATACCACGCCACACCAAAAGGGTACCCATTTGGCAGGGGAAATGCAGCTTGATTAAGGTAACCTGTACCGCTCGTACCGTACTGTACCTCTCAGTGGAAACGGGCCATAAGATATTATTATTTAATTGTGAATATGGTAAGTAGGATATAGTCTGATTTCCTCATTCATGTAGACAGATGAATGAAGGAAATAGCTATCCAGAAAACACTTGACAGCCTGGGCCTATCTATGAAGCCAGAGTAGCTGGATAAACCAGTTAACTATATCATTGTGTAACCAATTCTGGTTTAGGTACCATGAAGGTAGCTCATCTCAGCACTGCTGCTATTATAATCCCATGTCAACAAAGACGGATTAAAGTCAAGCTGCCTTTATGTTACCCAAAACCTAAGTAGGTGCAAACTAAACTTAAACTGAACTGGCTGCCAGCTAATCCAGCTTTATATTGCAGGCCCATGGTCATGAAATCGGACCCACCGAGTCAGCTGACCAATCAGAGCCTATGCTCATTTCTGATGTAGACCCACTTTCTGCAGCACACGTGTATAACTAATGATCATACAACCCTTGATCAGCTGCTTCAGGTATGTTAATTGGGGTTGGAGTTGAACTCCTGCAGGATAGTGGGTCCTCAATAGCAGGGTTCAAGGCCTTGAAATAAGAATAAAGTGGATAAATGTCTGTCTGATGCGGTGATTGTGAGCCTACATAATGATCATCAGGTCATTGGCAGGCTCCAGAACATTGAGCTCTAGGAATCCTCTTCCAGTTACTATTTCCAAGGAAACCTAAAATGTCAAGGCACACATCAGTGTCTGCTCTCACAGAGGTGCTGATGAGGATCATTCGGTGAAGTGATTGCCAGCAGAGCACAACAGCAGGCTCTAGGTGCAAACACAACATTCATTAGCATTAGGGTTAGGTTTAAGCCATGGTCACTGCACTTTTCTCCCATAGGCTTCCATTCAAACGCACGCGTATGCAGCAAACTGGAAACGCAAGCTCATGCAACAAGTTTGCAGTTTACAACTTTGCAAAGTTCAAGCTTGGTGAACTCTGACTAGCAAAATCGCATCACATGACTGTGTGAGAACCAATCGAAAATCAAAACATGATCTCTCTGTACAGAAATTTTAAAACATGGACCAATTGCTCACTCGCTAATCATCTTGTTTAATCCCATCCCTTTTCCAGTGCCATACGACATAATGTTGCAAGCTCAAACTCTAGTGTGACCGCGGCATTAGCGTAGAACTTAATGCGGAGAAATGAATATGTTCGGGAGGAGCACAAGCAGATAATGCAATTTTCTGGCATCCCTCCTCCCACCTCAAAACTCTTCAGTCTCATCTATTCTTATCCACACAATCAAGTCCGATGTAACGTAAGGGCTAGGTGGGGCTGACCCCAGGGCCCATGGAAGAAGGGGGACCTTGATTGGCTGAAGAATTAATTTGTGCTATACATGGGAAACATCATCAGATGGGTGATCAGATTGTCTCAGTTTTCTCAGGACAGTCCCTTAATTACTACCACGAGAGACCGTCAAGTCAAAGCTAGGCAAACCAGCTCGTCATAGAACAAAAAATAAAATTCAAACAGTCCTCATCATTGATTAACTTGTACATGTAGTAACAGATGCTGGGGATAGGCGGAGTCATGCTGAATGGACTCATAACTGAAGCGCTGTCTCGGCCATGCGCCAGTTACAGCTGGACTTAAACCAGCACGCGCCTGCACAATCCTTCCTTCACATAATATAACAAGACAGTGCACGAACAATCAATAGCCTAGGCTAAAGCAAAGGGCTAAAGCAAGAAATACTGCTTCATCTTTAAAAAAGGGGAGGAGACCGACAGAAACCTGCTCCTGACCAGGTTAGGTTAACGCAGTACGCACGGTAACTGTCACAGAGTAAAAGTTACCTCTCTTTCAGAAACAGGCTTGACTTACCATTGCTTCTTGAGTTTGACAAACCTGCCATTTTGAATGGAAAACCCAGAGTTTCTCTCATTTCAGGGTTAACAAACTCTGAGTTTTCACTTACCCTCCTTTCTGAAATGGGGCGCTTATTGTAAAGCGTTGTTACCTGTTTGTACTTTACAATCCTTTTACAGGTCCATATGCTTGAAACATTTGTTTACTCCTGAACATGTATAATAAAGCAATACATAAAAATGTAGAAATCTTTGTGTTATTATACGTTAAAAGTACCCCTTAGGCTAATATCAGGATACATTACCATAAATACCCTTTAAACTGCCTGCTCCTATCAAATGGTGGACCATATTTTGACTGTGTTAAATAGTCATTAGTCAAAAGTCATTTATAGAATGGCTGTTGTAAATAATGGTTCGCACTACACAGCATTGTTGGTTTACAAAAAAAAAAAAAAATCAAACAAACATAAACCTGTTGCACTACTACACTTGATTTTGGTTTTATTGTAAAAAACAAAGAAGAAGAAACATGTTTAATAAGAATCTGAAATAGTTTTTTGGTATACTTTAAAAAATAAGGATGATTTTGTATTGAAAAATGTTTTATTTTGATTATTTTTTAAATATAATTGGTCTTACGCTTCATATTTTTCAGTTTTTTTTTTCATAGTACATGTATTAATTCCAGAACTTTAACCATAAACCGCACATCTGTCATTTGGTAGGGTTGATACTTAAAAAATTATGGGACGTGTTGAAAAAAAATGCATTGAGTTAACATTAGATTAAGAAATGCAATCCAAACCTTTTTTTTCTTGATGGGGCTGTTAAAGGGATAAAGCTTCAGCAATTATTGCAACAAGAAAATGAGATGTCATCTATTCTACATTGAAGTTTTTGTTTTGTTGGATTTCCAGGAATCCTGGTGGACAGCACTGGCCAATACATCTATGTGTTCTTCGCCTGCAGCATAACAGGCTCCACGGCTGGTCTCTTCATCATGCCTTTCCTTCTACTGGCTGGACAGACGAAGAAACAGAGAGCAGGTCAAGAGTTCCTCTGCTCATCAAGACCCTCATTCACTGAAGCCAAGCCTTAAAATGACCGTAGACTGTGAATACAGTCCAGTGCCTTTACACAGTAAGAACACCAGAGATATAGAGACTGATGTATGATTGTCCTGCCAAAACACAACCTGATGTAACTATTTCATTCATTTTTTGTCTTTCCCCATCCTCTTCTTACTGGTGATGAGTCAAATTTAGATTACATAGGGTACACGAAGTAGAGGTGTGCGATATTTAACATCTACAGTAATTTCAATAAGTCCCCCCACTCAAAAGCCAATTGGGTTCGAGTATCAGCTCCACAGGGAGCAGTATTAGGATCTCTTTAGTTTTCAGCGGCTTTGAGAAATGTTAAAAGATTTTGGGTCGATTCTGTATATGTTACCAAACATTAAAACAGTGTGGGGTGCTTTATCCTGAGAGGACCATTTAATTCTATTCGCCAAAATTCAAATGAGACTATTTAATATCTTAATCAGGGGTGCTCAACACTGTAACAGGAGATTCCTCAACATAGACTCATTGTGAAAACATAGCCCTTTATTTCTGGAGGTGGCAAATTATGTAGCCAGAAGTACGTGTGGCTGCATTTTGTCTTTAAAACGTATGCTACAGGGTGGTATGATGCCGTTCCTTTTTGCACTTACCAGCTGACCGCTTACCTCTGTATGAACGGCTTTCCCTGCTGTTACCAGTTTGTCCAGTTAGCTCGCCATGTACATCAGTGGACTTGAGACGCAGAGAGGAGTTAACCAAAATGACGGGGTTGAGTCTGGTGAGAAACGGTTCCAGAAAGCAGGTAAGACAAAAACACAGAAGCCAAAAAATAAAATAAACAAGTAAATAACAGGGTAAGAATGTGGTAAAATCTGAAAACGTAGTAAAAATCAGGCAATGGCTTTTCTGGATTGCTTTTGAAAACACTGTCTGTTGGGTTTAGGGAAGTGGGTGGGCGGGTCAGTTGGTGTTTTAACAACACTATTGGTTAACTCCTGGGACGTATTGCCGTTCTCCAGAAATTTATATTTAGGTACGTTTTCAGAATGAGCCTGGGTTGAGATTTCTACCTTTCTGCAGAGTTCAGCACCAAATCCTGATCAAACACACCTGAACTAATTAATGAGGACCTAAACAGCGCTTGATAATTACAGGCAGGTGTGTTTGATCAGGGTTGCAACTGAAATCTGCAGGAAGGCAGCTCTCCAGAAAGAAGACTGGTCACCCCTAGTCTAAAACATCAACAAGGTAGTATACATTTGTTCAAAGGCAGATATCCTCAACCCTCAACGACCTTGATAATTACAGAAGCTGTGTTTTTGATCAGATTTGCAACTGCAATCTGCAGGAAGTTCGGGCACACACAGTAAGTTGCCTTGAACCATGCCGATGTGCGATTGTCCCCCCCCTCCCCTCTCCCATGTTGGCCTGCACTCACACTGCATTTTGCCTACCGAACCTGAGCACGCTTACATCATCATAGCCGCATTTCCACTATCGGGCCAGTGCGAGCCAGGGCTTAATCGGGCCAGGCCGGGCCAATAGCCCGGGAGGTTGAGAAATGAGGCCGAAATCATGCCGCGTTTCCACTGTCGGGCTAGTTGCTCGCAGCGCGTCACGCAAACACCGCCCCCAGAACGTCCTCTGAATCAAACGTCACACAACCCGTCACACAACCCCCACTTCAGCGGGAACAAAAAACTCAAATTATAACCACAAACACAACCTGGCATCACTACGAGAGCTGGAAGATGGAGAACACCGAAGCGATTGCTTTTTTACTGTTTGTTTCCTTGGCCCAAATGTTCAGAAGAGCCCTGGTGTCCTCAACTGACCAGTACTGTCTGCTATCCATTTTTTCTTCTTCTTAGTGAGTTGATCAAGCGCGATAGCAAAACAAATGTAAGGGAAAAAGCATCTTGTCTCCTCTTTACCTGACAGGAAAACTCCGCCTTTGTACGTAACCCCGCCCCGAAGCCCCAGTTGGCCCTCCTTGGCCCAAGGTATTCGGCGGCCCGAAAAAGGCCGGACGCTGGCCCCAAGGAAGCCCTGCTTTGGCCCGATTACGCCCCGGAAGTGATAGTGGAAACACGACTGGCCTTGGCTCTCCCTGGCTCGCACGCTTTAGGCGCGATAGTGGAAACGCGGCTAATGATGTGACTGTTCAGTTAAACAGGAACAGAATCGCTCTCGCTCAGCACAGTGGACATTGCAACCAAAATGACTAGAACGATATAACTAAAGCAGTGACACACAGTCAATATTTTGCCGAACAGATCCACACTTTTGACGCTCATTCATTCGTAATTCATTCATTTTCTTTTCGGCTTAGTCCCTTTATTAATCTGGGGTCGCCACAGTGGAATGAACCGCTAACTTATCCAGCATATGTATTAAGCAGCAAATGCCCTTCAAGCTGCAAACCATCACTGGGAAACACCCATACACACTCATTCACACACATACACTACGGCCAATTTAGCTTCTTTGACGCTTATAAATTATCATAAAGCCTTTAATAAACTAAGACAGTTTGCGTTTATTGAAACTGCTGGAAGAGTGTTGTTTTCAATGGAAGTTCATACCGCATGCTGAATAGAAGAAAAAAAACCTCCGCATTTCACGATGCAGTTGTCTGTGGTCTGCACTGACTCGGTAGGTGCAAAGAGTGTGTGTGGATTATCCTGTCGTCAAAAAGTCCTACATGACGGTAAGTTTGATTGTGTTTACAGTACTGCACTTCAATAATGCCACTAAAATCGGCATACTCCACATGTCTTTATTCGATTCCTCTTTAGTTCAATTATGACCTTAATCAGACTAAATTAATCAGAAATCGCTGTTTACATATAGACTCTTAAACAGAGTATTGTCTTAATCGCGTTAAAATCGAATTATTGGTGTCCATGTAAACGTACTCAGTGTTGATCCCGAAGGATTTCAAAGCTTCATTTTGATTTGTCATCTGTAAACTGCAGGCATCCCACTCTGTAAAAACCCATTTCAGGGATCCAAATTCCCTCACACAATTTTTTATCATCCAGGAAAGTTTCCATGAACATGTAACATTATCTGACTGCACTAAACGTTTCCAAGGTCCTATAGGCCTCTGTTATGGCGAAATAACCCCAAGGCCCTTTAAAGGGTATTCAAACTGATAGCAGCACATCTTTATCTTATCAAATGTGTGGTGGAATGAAACGGTTTGAGAGCATATTAATAACAAGAATATAACGTGGAAGTCATGAAAGCTGTGATTTGCACTAGTGGTTTTTTAGTACAGTAAAGTGCAGTACAGTGTTTCCCAACCCTGTTCCTAAAGGCACACCAACAGTACATATTTTCAAGATCACCTGAATCAACTCACCAGAACAAAAGAGAAGACTTCAAAATCAGAAGTTAATGGTCAGATAAGGAGACATCCAAAATATGTATTGTTGGCGAGTCTCCAGGAACAGGGTTTTGGAAACTGCGCTAGTGTATATCTGTCCATTTGAATACTCCTCATCGAGAGGTGTTCCTTTTGTGTTCAAAATGTATAAAGAATCTCTGGAATTTGGAGTTAGCAACATTAAGGTGAGCAGGGCTTGTTGATATGTTGTTTTAAAGGTGCTGTATGTAAGGTTTTGACTCTTCTGAAGCAAAAAAAATACCATAATATGTTTGAAGATAACATGCCAAGTTTATCTGAAAAACAATGCTGAAGTCAGATATTCTGCTTTGAAAATGTGCATTACATGCAGGACATCTGTCTTTGTTTTGATCATTTAACCCATCCAATGCCAGGTTAGCCTTGGTGGAAAACAGCATCTTTCATTCATTCAGTCAGAAAGGCTCTCAAAGTATGTGTCTGAGACCAACATGCAGCCTCCGGTGGACAGTAGCAGACTCCAAAATGAGATGCAGATTCATGCATCCATGAATCTGTTCCACATGAAGTGGTTATTAATTAGCAAATTATCAATAATACAAACATTAGCTGAGCAGGTTACATCGTAACTCTGTGTAATAACAACACGCTATAAGACTAGATTTGCAGTGACGAGCAATTTGGCTGTTTGCAACAGACGAAACATGACAGAAATTTAAATACAGCCATTCGAGCAACAGAATAGTGCACTCACTGCACTCCAACGAATGGGTAGGTTTTTAATCTAATTAATACATATTAAACCTCTTTAACATTATTAATGTCACAGTTCTAAAGTTTAATTTCAAAACATTTATATTTATTTTAAGATCTGAGTAAAGTAGCTGCTGCTGCTTTCTGTAGTGGCAATAAATAGCTGTTTCCACCCAAAAATGCGAATTTACTTTATGAGCAAAACTGGATTATCACAAAAAGACATGCGTTTCCAAACAATCAGTCATAACAAACAAAATCATCACTTCCTGATTACTGCGCCAAATGTCAACGTAAAATTGTAAGTCCTGTGTAAGAGAAGCTGGCGTGAAGTATTTCTTAATTTAATAAATGAACGCGCAGTGGGCGTTTGAAGGCGTGAGAATGCAGAGCACAGATCTCTTGATTCTGGAGGTCATCAATAATATAATAACACTATACGGAAATGGTTAGGCATTTAGAATGACCAAAACACTTTTCAGATGTTTATACAGTGTGCTCAGCCTGCTAGTTTATCCATTCCACATTTTTTATCATCACATGATCTCTTATAACAAAATCACATGACCTTTTTAAATGCGCATACTGGAATCGCTCAGTAAAAGTGTTTCCGTTGTAGTTTATGCTAAATTTTTATCAAATAAAATGTTATCACTACTTAGTTATGCAAATATGTTTATATGCGCATCTCGGGCGTTTCCATCAACTGATTTTTTTATGCGCATATTCAAAATGTGCATAAAAATAGGTGGGGTGAAAATGTAGCTAATGTCATGTGAAAATGACATTCAAACTTAACGTTATTAGCATTTAACACGGATAAAGCACGTGAGGTTTACCTGAGGTGATCATTGTCCGTTTTCCGTGCCGTTTAGCTGCAGAATAGAAGCTGTTTCTAAAATATAGATTTCAGGTGTTGGTTAGACACAAAACTCCATTTAATATGGAAAATATTCCTTCTATCACGTGCCGTTGCTTTATTTAGAACACGGTTTAAATCAGTCTTTAGGCTCGATAGTTAAGCACACGTCTGTTGATGTCATCAATCTGGCAACCTGTGCTTGCTTGCGTTTTGAACAAGGCGTGCAGTACCTGGATCAACCACTGGGTGTCAAACCTACATACTGCACCTTTAAAAAATGTGTGAGTTGAAATTGAAACCGGGGTGTCACTCTACTTGCAAAAACAACCCAAGGTATGCTTAAGTACATGAGTTGTAAAGCATGGACTGCAATATGAAGTCTATTAGGATGTCCTAAGATTCAAGTTAGGTCAGCATAAATATATCCCTGTACTTTTAAAAATATTTATACTGTATAGATGTTATATTGTTCAGTAGTAGAAGTAATGGGTAACCTCATAAAAGACAAGGCTCACTTGACTTTCACAAACTGGAATTAAATTTACTAAGTGTTCATATTTAGACAATTTCTTTGCAATGAAAATAACCTTAAACTGCAAAACTGCATTGTTTTTGTTCCTGAAGGATTCATTTGAGTCATTGATTCTAAAGTCCATTTATAAAGACAGTCCAGTGAATTCGGAATTCATACAGATTATTAAATGAATTTTTCAGTATCTCTCATGTCTTCTTTATTTCTTTCCAAAATCGCTCAAGGCAGATTAGAAAAAACAAATCCAGCAAATATCCGTTACTTATCTTAATAAAATAAAAACCCTCTATAAATATTAATAATCAATGTCTTCTTATTTTCCTCTTCATAGTAGTAGTATGTTTATTATTATTATTATTATTATTATTATTATGTAAATATCCAACGCAATCTCACGGCAATTCGTAACTTTTGATTTAGAGCGGTTAATTCGTATCAATTCGTACAATCTAATTTGTACAAATCAGTACGATTTGCTCATCACACCCATGACAGTTGGGGTTAGGGGTGGGGTTTGGTGCCACGCCTCCTTTTTAAAATCGTACATTTTGTACGACTGAACTCGAATTAGCCACTAAACTGACAAAACGTAAAATACTTACGTTTCCTTGTGAGATCAGTCTGAAAAATCTCATGTTTGCAGTGCTCTATTAAATGGATTGATATTTTACAGTCTTCAAATCATCCAAGAGAATAAAATAAACATTGTTTTTGTGTTTAAAGGGTTACTAACCAAAGGGCCAGCTGTAATTGATGTTCATATTACTGTCGTTTAAAATTCAGAGAATAACAATAATCATTCAGGGAACAAATGATTGTTGAATACAGAAACTGTGTAAAGCAGCCTAGTGCAATAAATTCCTTATTATTTGTAGATGGCTTAAATGATAAATGTCAGGGATTATAAAATGATTGTGTTTTTGTTTTGTCTAGATACTGCTTTTTAAGATCAGCAACTTATTTAGATGTTTGTATGTATTAAAGACAGTTATGCATTCTTTGTCTGTCAGTTTTAATTTTAATCATTTCTTTTTTGCCGATTGTGTAAAAACAGCAACTCTTTAGAGAAATAAAAACCGCCTTGCTCAAATGAATCAAGGTTACACTGATTTAAACATCACATCAGAGAATGATAAGCAAATAAACAAAAGACAAGGGTATAGTTCTTTATCAAACTCATATCCTGGACTCTTCATGCAGATCATGTGATCAGTAAAAGTTCAAAATAAATGTTTTGAGGTTAATGGACCACAACATAAATTGAGTAATCTGGCTCCTTTTACATGTTTGCAGAAAGAACTACATTTGTACTGTAACTACATCATATCTTTCATTAAAATCAGTTTGGTGGTAATTAGCAAAAGCTTTATCTTATTAAAGAGACAGCGCTTTCTAACAGAATATTTTGGCCTCTGAAAAACAATCAGATTGAAATGTCGTTCCAATCCAAAGTGCTCAAAACTGGCCACTTTGAACAGCCATGTGGACTAAATGATTCCGGAAGGGTGCAAGGTTCAAGAGATGACATCTTTTGAAGTCTGAGCTCATTATATATATATAGAGAGAGAGAAGAGAGAGAGAGAGAGGAAGAGAGAGAGAGGAGAGAGAGAGAGAGAGAGAGAGAGAGAGAGAGAGAGAGAGAGAGAGGGAGAAGAGAGAGAGAGAGAGAGAGAGAGAGAGAGAGAGAGAGAGAGAGAGAGAGAGAGAGAGAGAGAGAGAGAGAGAGAGAGAGAGAGAGAGAGAGAGAGAGAGAGAGAGAAGAGAGAGAGAGGAGAGAGAGATGACTGTATCCTTCTAGAGGCGCAATACATTAATGCTGTCACAAGCGACCAATAAAAACATCAGTGGTATGCGCCCTGCCACACACAACACAGACAACACACCACACACACACAGGCACCAACACACACACACACACTAAATAAATTGATTATTATTACTGTTTTAATCCTATATGTTTGCTTGTTAAATGTACAGTTATTCTGACCTATTATTATTTTGTATAGATTTGTATGAATAATATATTGAATATTAATGTGATATATTGAATAATATTGTTATATATTGATAATATTGATGTATGTTGATATTTTAATTATTATTATTATCATATACAGAGAGAGAGGAGAGAAGAGAAAGAGAGCGGAGAGAAAGAGAGAGAGAGAGAGAGAGAGACATCATTAAATATATACACTCACGGGCCACTTTATTAGTACACCCGTCCAACTGCTCGTTAACACAAATTTCTAATCAGCCAATCACATAGCAGCAGCTCAATGCATTTAGGAATGTATATGAAAAAAATTCATGTCTATTTGGCACTAGTCAGTTTTTTTGTTTTACTATTTATGGGAGAAGCGCACACAGATGGGCCCAATCCCAATTCTACTTTTGTACCCCTATCCCTTGGCCCTTAAAACATGGCGAAGGGGAAGGGCTTTCAAATTTACCCCTAAGAAATGGGACAGCACTACAGCGCCTGCACACGTCATCATATGTCATCGCGATCTCTTGCTTGATATGAGATCAGACCATCGCGACTTTTCTGACAGGGTATTCGAGTGTCAGAATGTTGGGACTGCTCTACAGGAGTTATTATTATGGATTATAGAGTTGAAATTTAGCGGTAAAATAAATGAAATTTAGCGGTTTTTATTTTAGCATTTTTTCTTTTTAAGCAGGATGGTACAGATAAACGCGGTTATGAATATTAAACATATGCTTGTTTGTTGTAAAAATTCATAATAATGACAAAAGATACTAATTTGAGGATCTCCTTACTTCCGGGTTCAGCTATACTGTTGTTGTTGCTGGAGTATTCTGGGGAAGTTTCTTACCACCTTGGTTTAGAGTGTTGTCCTGAAAAATCTTCGTTCGAAGGGCTACTCACCCCTTCCCCTTAGCCCCACGCCTTCAAGCTAAAGAGAATTGTGACCCCCCTACCCCTTGACGAGAACGCGCACAACGAGGGGGTAGGGGTAAGGTAAGAGCTGTAGGGGTAGAATTGGGATTGGCCCATGGTAAACACAATGAGCAATCACACAAGCCAATCATCTAATCAGAATCCAAGTGAAATCCCATAAAATACCAAGATCATCCTACCTTAGTCATCTCATCGACTTTGCATTCCTTCCCCACACCTTTAATAACCAGATCCATTTTAAGCACAGGGAGAGGGAGCGTTCTTGGGATCATGTTAGATGCTGAGCTTCTATTCCTCTTAGTCTCTCTTAATGGAGAGAATGCCCCCAAACTCAAATGTCCTTCCGGCCTTAGAGCCCTCTCCCTGGAGAGCACGCCAAATATGCTTATTTTGATCTGTTTTCTTTGTGTGGGTGTGAACTCGTGAATTCTCAGCTCGATTTTAGACTGCCGTGTGCTAAACTCACAGCAAAACCCACATTTAATTAACACTCTCCAGTGTTGGAAAAAAAAAAACAATTCAAGGTGTAATAAAAACAACACAGTAGCAAGTGTTGAAGTTAGAGTTAATTCCTTAATTAGCTTTATGATGACTCCTGCTGTTACAAGAGACACACAGAACTACAACTGACCCTCAGTCATAGCCTTACATGAAATAATCAGATATAAAACCCTCTCAAAATCTCAGCAGAGGATCATTAAACAACCTTTTGTCAGAAACCGTCATTGTGGTGAACAGAATGCTTTGCTTTTTTCATGTTAGCTTCTCTGTTTGCTCGGTGTTAAGGCAAAGAGAAATTGAGAACTAACAAAATTATATTAAACCATCAAGCAGTAATCTGATTAATGAAGTTCCTTACTAAACTAATTTCGAGAGGATCACGTGCTTATGATTGCTTGTGGCGGGTCCCGCTTTTCCAATTTATGATTCACCAATCAGACGATTCCTAAGCCACTATAAATACCCTAGGTTCCATATAATAGCCATCTTCATTTTGAAGATCCCCCCTTCCACCCCTACTCCTCCTCTCTAGATGGGTGACACGATGGCCCCAGTGGTTAGCACTGTTGGCACACAGCAAAAGCAACGTCCCTGGTTCTAGTCCTTACCAAGCCAGCTGACAGCTCTGTGTGCAGTGTTACAAGTACCTCCCCGTGCTCATGTGGGTTTCCCCCGGGTTCCTCCCCACATCCAAAAACATACAACTAAGTCAATTGACTTATCCAAATCGACACCATAGACATGCTCCTAGTAAGTATTTATCTCTTAAGAGCAATCACTATCTGGTCATTAGTACTACAGCAGGAGAGTTCTCGAGATCTACCTGAGCTCAAACTCCCCTCTCGCCTTGCAACGGGAGGGAGGGATCTATGAGCTCAGGGGTCTCTCCAGGTAACAGCATGCTAAACAAGTTCATAATCAATCATCAGGTAAGTGTGAATTCCTAAAACTCATGTGGCAGATTAATTTCATCTCTGATTACGGCGAGGTTTTGTTTTCAAAAATGGTGGATATAGAACCTGTGTTTGTACAGTTTGGCTTTTTAAGTCAGGCTTTAAACACTTTAGAAACACCAACATCAAGAATCAGATCATGTTCATGCTTGGAGAATTATACAAATCTCATCCATATCTCAACATTAAGTACGTTTACATGGACAACAATAATTCGATTTAAATGCGATTAATACAATACTCTGATTAAGAGTCTACCATGTAAACAGCGATTTCTGATTAATTTTGTCTGATTAAGGTCATAATCGAACTAAAGAGAAATCGAAGACATGTGGAGTATGCCGACTTTAGAGCCGCATTATTGAAGTGCAGTACAGACATGTAAACACCTTAATCGAACTATAACCGTCATGTAGGACTTTTCGCCGCGTTTTGCGACAGGATATTCCACACACACGCTGTTTGACACTCTTTGCACCAACTGAGCCATTGAAGACCACAGACACCTGCATCATGAATGCTGAGGTTTTTTTTCTTCCATTCAGCATGCGGTAATGAACTTCCATTAAAACAACACTCTTCCAGCAGTTCATGGTCACATCTAATATCTCGTTTGTCACAGGGGGGCATGCATGAAATGTTCCCGAATGAAAGTGAAGGTGCCAAACTGCAGTTAAAAATCGACAAATTAAAAATTAAACACCTGAATTACATGAACGTAGGAGGAAATTGCGAATAGCGCGGTGACGCAATGACGTTAATCGAATTATGCGCTATAACATGTAAAACGGGATCATGAAAGGAACATTCAAAAAGCAACTCATGTAAACACCTTAATCTTACTGTCTTCATTATATTAAAGCAAATAATTCGATTACTGATGTCCATGTAAACATAGCCAATGTTAAGATACATTTGCCATATTTTTGTAGGCTGTCTGTTTAAGTGATTCAGAAGTTCACACATGTTTTTAAAACCTAATCAAAGCTCTATGATTCATAATGTCAGACCACACAATTATTATCAGTAAAGACCAATACCACATTGTCATCATAATATGATGAGAAACTCACTGGCAAGATGAGTCAATCTATAACAAGATATTGATGGAAAACACTGAATCATACACACAGTCACTGAGAGTTAAAAAACCCAAAGCTGGAAACTTGTTCTTTCCCTTTATTTATTTGCACATTAGACAATTGTACATCTGATATATTCTTTTTAAACCAATGCACGGTATGTAAAATTCACTCCCTGTGTCAAAACATGCCATAAAGCTTCTGAAATAAATTAAACAGCACATCAGCCCAGTTGAGCATCTACAGACTGCTGCGTTTATAATCTATATACATGAGATATAACAAAAATAGCCACAAAGTGCATGACAACTGAATAGAAGACTCAAAGGGGGAACTCAACACTAAACAAGTGCTCCTATACTAGACTTTTGGCGGTAAACGAACTTAACTCAAACACTGTGATGAACAGGAGTTGGCTTCTGTTCCAATAATAAATAATAACAGTGAATCTCAACTCACCAGCAGATCCAGAGGCACGTGGGATAGGGATGAGGTTTCATACGAGCACAGATGAGTTCTGTGGCGACGCTCACATTGCACAGAGACGGATTTACGGTTAAAGCGGGTACACGAGTGAAACAGTGTTTGTAGTTGTGGTTGATATGGTTTGATGCCACAGCTGAAATCTACAGACGGTTAAACACTTTGCAACTGTGAATTGTTGAAGTGCAAAGTGCTACATACAGAAATTAGATGTCGGAAACATAACATGCAAACCTTCTGCATACCTTCCTCCCCCCCGAAAAAAAAAAAAAAAAAAAGTGTAAGATGGAGACTGGTGTGCATCCAGCTCTGCTATAACTGAGAACTCATAAAAGAGTGATATTAAAGGTAGCTGATGTTTCCATGCTATGCAAAACATTTTCTTGGCAATCTGTTCAGTCAAAATATCTGCTGACCTCCACATTAAGACCCTTTACTGAACCTGAAAAGTGAACAAGTCAAGGCCCCAAACACATACAATTTATGCACGCATACACACACCCGCACGCAACACCTATGCAAGCTTGCACATACCCACACACACACACACACACACACACACAACAACACACGTACGCATGCACGCACAGCACGCACGCACGCACGCACACCTATGCAAGCTTGCACATAACCCCACACACACCACACACACACACACACTCGCACATAAGAACATACATACACTCGCACACCGCACACACACACACGCACACACTCACACGCTCTAACAGACGCACACACTATGCACGCTCATTCAAAGGTACGCACGCACATGCGAAAGCACACACGCACATACGGATGCACATACAAGCATACGCACACAGGCACGAACATGCGAACGCACGCAAGCACATACGAACATACGCAGGCACATACGAATGCAAGCACGCACACACATACGAATGTACGCACGACGCATACAAACGTACGCATGCACACATGCACGCACGCACATACAAATGTACGCTCGCACATACAAACATACGCACATACAAATGTACGCTCGCACATACAAACGTACGCACACGCATACGAATGCTTGCACATACGAGCATGCACGCGCACGCACATACGAACGTAAGCACACATGCAGACACGCACGTACAAACGCACATTCAAACACACACACGAATGACGCACGGAACGTACGCACGCACACACATACAACGAATGCACGCACATACAAACTACACACGCATACGTGCAGGCACGCTCATATGAACGCACGCACGTACATACCTTACACACGCATACGTGCAGGGCACGCTCATATGAACGCACGCACGTACATACCTTACACACGAATACGTGCATGCACGCTCATATGAACGCACGCACGTACAACGCACGTACATACCAACGTACGCATACACATACAAACATACGCACATATGCATGCACAAAAAAACGTACGCTCGCTCGTACGCATGCACGCACATACAGCGCACGCACGCACACTTGCAGGCACACACATACAAATGCATGCATGAATGTACACACGCACATATGAACGCAAGCACGCGCACACATACGAATGTAACGCACGCACATACGCATGCAAGGCCAGCACATACAAACGCATGCACCCAAGCACGTATTGAATGCACGCACACACGAGCGCATGCACACACGTTCGGCACATGCACGCTCACGCAACAATTCGCACATATGCATGCTCACAAATATGCGCGCACACCCACAAATGCGCTCAAATACGCACCACGTTCGCTCGCGCGCACACACGCATACACCTTCACAAGTAAGAGCGCAGACGTTCACACATACGCACACACAAACTTGCACATGCGTGTATGCTCTCAAACGTGCATGCTCGTATACACACGCACATACACACTCGCTCAAGTGCTTGCCACACTCGCAAACACTCACATTTGCATCCGCGCTCATATTTGCACATAAGCATACAGTGACATTTACCTCAAATCCCTTTCGATTCTTTTAATCATTTCCCCCCCTTTTTTCTCTCATTTATTGTGTGTCACACTAAAAACAGTCACACAGAAGCTGTGGGTCTGATTCAGACCTTTGTCGTTTGCTGGCTTTAGGTGAGACCTCAGGAGAACAGAGGTTGACAGGAACTAACCCTCACGCCCGACATGTATCTGTCAGACACGCTTGAGCCTTGTCGATCGCTCTTTCACACACACTCACACGCTCTTTCGAGAGTCCTCTCCATTTGCACGATGTGTCAGAGTTTGTGTGGAGGGTCGCTTGAGAAAGTGTGTCAAACGCTGAGAGGGAGCAGCCCTGGAGGAGACACGGCCCGCGGGGAGGCTATTGCAAGCGCTCAGAGCTCCGGGATCCAGTCCATTCATAGTCCTATGAAGAACAAATACTTCAGTACACACAAAACACAATGACATCCTGCTGTAACACATATCGCCAGCAGAGGGCGACACTACACAATGATTCACTCATGAAGCCGTGAGCAGAGCATCTGGGTAAAAAAAAACAACTTTTTTTCCTCCCTTTGAACATAAATAATTGATTTCATTTTGAGAAACATTTCAAATATGTTGGAGCAGTAAACATGTGAGGCTAAATAATTCACATCATCATTGACTTCTGCTCTTGGTTTTAAAAACCACAGATTTCTTTACAATTTAAAACAGGCATCTTTGGATCGCTTTTTTGCTGGAGACACTGTTATCCTAAAGAAACAAACAAATAAAATAAAAAAAAACCTTAGAAACGGTATAGCAGAAAATTTGGGCAGTTTTAAAACCTTGACTTTTCCAATTGGATGTAAAGCTTGAAAACGGTTATCGTCCCATGCCTCACACGATACTATCATAGTACCTGTAAACCATGCAACCCTAGTATATGTATTAATTCCAGTACTTTCATCATAAACAGACACAACAACCATTTAGAAGAGATTGATAATTTATAAATTATGGGACGTGTTGAAAAAAAATGCATTGAGTGTGTTGACTAGCGACATAAGGAGTTAAGAAATGCAATCCAATTTTTTTTGTTAAATGTTTAAAAGCACACTTTAAGTGTAGTTAGGAGTACACTTGGCCACTTAAGAGTGCTTAAAGTGAAAATGAAATGAAAATCTAGTCACCCTAAAGTGGTTCCAAACCCTATAAGATATTTTGAAGATAGTTAAAATTCTACATTTAATGTCCATAGCAGGAAAAACTAATTCTATGGAGGTCAACATTCTTCAAATTATCTTTTGTGTTCAACATAACAGAAAAAAAATGTTAAAGAAGCTTAGAACAAGCAAGAGAAGACAATTCCTTTGGGTGAACAAAGTTGCTAGGAGAATAAAAAAAAAGATTCTTAGATGCTTAAAAAACAAAACAAGAAAAAATAACACCCATAGTATTATTATGATGGTGTTTCAGAATCTGAATAACGGTAATAATGTCAAAGTAACATGTATAATATTTAATACCTCAATTTAACGTTTTGTTTTTAAACAAATCTTCCCAGAAACCTGTGCAAGTGTGTGTACTTGGTGAACACTTAGGGCAGAACCAAAGTACTTACGTCTTGTCAAATACGTTGTGTGGAGCGAATGAGAGAACTTGGTTGCGTTGCTGTTGATGAGGTTCCCATTTCCTGTGGTGTAGTTTTTTCCTTGCTGCCTGATCCTTGGCAAAATTTCTACAGGCCGCTAGCTTAGACTCGAGAGCCTGCGAAAAAGAGACATCCCAGGATTTTCCATTAGCAAGTGCATTTAAATTTAGCTGGAGTTTGTTCTAATTTGGGATCGCAGGCAGCTATTTTAGGGTAAGTCAAACACATGACTGAAGCATTGAGGAATTACCCCCGACTTTCCGCAGAAGGTCACCGACGATGTTAAGAGCTGAGATCCGTGCAGATGGTGTGAGGGGGGAGCCATTTCCACAGCCATTGGTCAACGCTTTACAGAGAAAATGGCAACAAAGATGTTCATTTTGTGTGTTAATAATATACGTGCTAATGTCTTTACATTTCTAGCACAGACAACCGAAACATTTGGCATGTTCAAAGATCTACTTTCTTTTCCAAGTAAACTGTTGTATATAACTAGGCAAATTATGTAGGAACAGAAGGAAACCACTACTACTGTTAATCTGTCAAGCAGGAAGAGTTACTAAATGATACTTAGGCCCAATCCCAATTGTATTTTTGTACCCCTTCCCATTTGCTCTTAAATCTGAGTGTGAAGGGAAGGGCTTTAACATTTACCCCTAAGAAATGGGACAGCACTACAGCACCTGCACACGTCAATATATGTCATGGCGATCTCGTTCTTTGTACAAGATCAGACGATCGTGACTGCTGCAGTTATTCCAGTTGTGTTATTTTTTGGTATTTATCTTCAGGAAATCACTGAAGGCATATATTATGTTATCATAACGGTCTAATGTGGCAATAAGATCGTAACTGTACTGCGCATTTATACCCTGGGCCATCTTCATCTATGTAAACACATGAAAACAACGCTAACATTATAGCACACACTGTAAAAATCTCATTCACAGCCACTAGACTTTTCAGACAGGGTATTCGAGTGTCATCCAGTGTCAGAATGTTGTGGGACTGTTATTATAAGGGATTATTTATATTTTTATTTTAGCGTTTATTTTTTTCTTCAAACATGACGGTAAAACACGAACGCAGTTATTAATATTAAAACATATGTTTGTTTTAAAAAATCTGTAATAATGACAAAATTAAAATACTAATTTGTGGATCTTCATACTTCCGGGTGCAGCTTTACTGTCGTTGTGGCTGGTGTATTCTGGGCAATTTCTTACCCCTTGGTTATGAGCGTGGTCCTGAAAAATCTCAGTTCGAAGGGCTATATACCCCTTCCCTTAGCCCTACGCCTTCAGCGAAAGAGAATTGGGACACCCCTACCCCTTCACAGGAACGCGCAAAACGAGGGAATGTGGTAAGGGGTAGAACTGGGATTGGGTCTAAGTGTGTCCACAGAAGCATTTTTGCACAGCAGAAAACACAAGCTCTCTTCTAAAAATGCTCAGCTCTGAGCATTTCTCCAATGTGTCAGAGCATTTACAAAAACACTGAGAACTTAGCATTAGTGTAAAGCACACAGTCAGTGCCTCACTTTGCTGCTGACATTCAAAAACATGTCACTTCCATTTAAAACAACAGGAAAAAAAAAAAAAAAAAAAAAACGCTTCGCTGGATACATGCCCTTATAATCCAAATAACCAGACACCAACCTTTTGTGCCAATGAAAGGATGCTCCATGTTCTTCCCCACAGGTGTAGCTGGGAGAGACAGCGAGGCCTGCACAGCAGAGTCTGTCTTATCAATGTCTAGTGTAGGAGAACTGGGGGCTGACATCCTGGTCACATCTGACGTCCTCTCTCTTACAGCCAACTCCTGCCTCAGGTCTACAAGAACATGTACATTAGCACTGATGACAAGCAAGGACAAACTTAAGACAACACGAAAGTCTACATGAAAATTTAAAAATGCACTGTGATGCATGTTAAGGGCATGCTGAACCAACAGGTGGCGATAAAAGCCTTTTTATGCTGGGTTCATACTGATTGCACGAGTACATTGTTCTCACATTTGCATTAATGTATGCAGAGGTGGATAAAAGTCTTTCGATGTAAACAATCCTAAATATGCAGCGCATTTGCAGCAAACGTGCAGAATTTGGACTGTTTGTGTTTGGACCTGTTGACTTTAGGGCTGAGGTAGGTGTAGACCTCAATAACTGTGAGGGTTGGGTTTAGGGTTGAGGTAGGTGTAGACTTTAATAACTGTGAGGGTTATTTCTGGGGTGGGGGTAGGTGTAGACCTTAATAACTGTGAGGGTTGAGATAGGTGTAAACCTTAACAGTGAGGGTAAGGTTTGGGGCACGTGTAGACCTTAATAACTGTGAGGGTTGGGTTTAGGGTTGGGGTAGGTGTTGACCTTAAAGCTGTGAGATGGGGTAGGTGTAAATCTTAACTGTGAGGGGTAGGTTTGGGGTATGTGTAGACCTTAATAACTTTGAGGGTTGGGTTTAAGGTAGGGGTAGGGGTAGGTGTAAACCTTAATAAATGTGAGGGTTGGGGTAGGTGTAAACCTTAACTGTGAGGGTTGGGTTTGGGGTAGGTGTAGACGTTAATTACTGTGAGGGATGGGGTAGGTATAAATCTTAACTGTGAGGGTTAGGTTGGGGTAGGTGTAGACCTTAATAACTGAGGGTTTGGTTTAGGTTGGGGTAGGTGTAGACCTTAATAATTGTGATGGTTGGGTTTGGGGTTGGGGTATGTGTAGACTTAATAACTGTGAAAGTTGGGTTTGGGGTTGGGTAGGTTTAAAACCTTAAAACTGTGAGGTTGGGGTAGGAGTAAATATTAACTGTGAGGGTTGAGTTTGGGGTTGAGGTATGTGTAGACCTTAATAATTGTGATGGTTGGGTTTGGGGTTGTGGGGTTGGTGTAGACCTAATAACTGTTAGGGAAGGGGTAGGAGTAAATATTAACTGTGAGGGTTAGGTTTGGGGTTGGGGTACGTGTAGACCTTAATAATTGTGGGTTGGGTTTGGGATAGGTTTAGACCATGATACCTGAGGGCTGGGTTTGGGGTTAGGGTAGGTCTAGACCTTAAAAACTGTGAAGGTTGTGTTTGGGTAGGTGTAGACCTTAATAACTGGGGATTGGATTTGGGGTTAGGGGTAGTGTAGACCTTAATAACTGTGAGGGTTGGGTTTGGGGTAAGGGTAGGTGTAGATCTTAATAACTGTGAGGGTTGGGGTAGGTGTAGACCTTAATAAATGTGAGAGTTGGGTTTGCTACCTTCAGCTGTACATTACCAAATAGAAGCTGTCCTTTCTACTTCAGGCAAACTACATAAAATGAGGGTGGAGTGATTTTTGTGAGGAGAGTAAAGTTCACCTCTAGCTTCATCTTTGAGCCTCTGAACTGAGACCAGCAGAGACTCCTTCTCGTCCAGTTCACTCTCCAGGAAAGCATTCCTCTCAATTGCCTGGTTCAGCCTCTGCTCAAAGTCCTCCAAAGACGTGATGGTGGCCCTGCACAAACCAAGCCCATCAATTGAACACCCTGTCCTTTTCAGCACTGCACTTGCATGATGCATTTTGTACTAGATTAGTTAAGCATAGTGGCACACAGGCTGGGATCTCATCAAAAAGTAGTCCAGTAATTCAGGGTCAGGTTATTCCAGAAAGATAAAATGAGCACATCTCCATACCTTTTGGCTCGCTCCAGGTCATCGTTCGCCTGCTCCAGCTCTCTGACATATTTGTGCAGTTGTTCCTTGATGCCGCGTGTTTGGAGCAGGTCGTCCTCCAGCATGGAGATCTGCTTATAGCTCTGTGCATACTGCAAGCTCTAGTTTCTCCTGCAGCCAGAGACACAGGGGAGACACTGTCTGAGTCACCTACCTCATCAACAACCTTCTAACACACGTGAAGAAAACATATCAGTAAAAATATTTGCAGAAACAATCAAACTGTAACTTAAATGTTCTCTATGCTACGAATTCCACTGTCCGAATACAATTTTATTTGTGTGTCTTGTATTTAAATCCTAATCAGAGCATGTGATCTAACATCCTTACCACCTTGAAGGAACACTCCACTAATTTTACAAGTCGAGTTTAACAGTTGAAGTTACTATTTTGAATTCATTCAGCCAATCTTGGGGTCTGATGGGAGCAGTTTTAGCTTAGTTTTGGCTAGCGATTATGGCTAGGAACTATACACTCATTCTGGCCTAATAATCAAGGAACTTTGATATTACATAGTGCTGTTGCCTAATTACCTAGCTAAGGACTATTTTCAGGTGCAACTAATTTTATAAATAAATAAATAAATAAAAAGAAACGGCACCTTTTGCTTTAGACCAAAAAGAGGATTTACAGCATGGTATAATAATAATAATAAATAAGGTCTTTTGAGCCTTTCACAGGCACATTTTTGAAACACAGGATCCTTAATACAAAGAGGGGGGCACAATCCCACCTGAATCAGAGAGATCATGTACTCAGACATTAAGAATTAAATCCAATGACATGCTTATTTTAATGGATAAATTTTTCTATTCTAGCACCAACCACAACAAGCCAGCTTCAGTTCTCTAAAGAGCAATTTCCACTTGAATTTGACCATTTCTGGTTGAAACCTGCCCCCTTTAATGAGGAGCTCGAGAAGCAGAAACCCAGTGCACATGGCTCTCTTCCGACTTCAGTATGTAACCTACTTTATCCACCCCATTTCCTCTAGTCTAAATAAGTGTTTAGTTTTCGGCCAGGGCAAAATAATGAGTGTCCTAATGAATGCAAGATCAGTGGGCAAAGGCTAGCACTGCGTTCAGAAATGCGATCATATAATGATCAGGCTTTCTGGGACAGCAACAAGCAATCCGATCACATTAAATTGGAATAAGGAGGCCTTGCCTAATATAAAGCAAGCGGGCTAAATCTCTGAAACTGTGTACCCTAAACCCAAGTCATTATAAAGGTATTTCTGTCACTGTTTTAAAGGAACAACAGTGCTATAAGTAACTTTTCTGCTGAAGCCATTAGCCTTCTATTTTCTTCCTCTTCATCCTGACATCCAATTACCTCTGCATTAACAGCACACTCTGGATTAACAGAGACCCTTGACAACTCTCTCACTGGATAACGCTGCATCTCAACACACTGGGATGTTGTTTCATGAACAAGCACAGTGGGTACACTGCTGATCTTCGAGAGACCCAACACGACTTTAAATCTGTGTAAAGAGAGCTCTGCAGTTAGGTGCTTTTGTATCTATACAGTGCATCCGGAAAGTATTCATAGCGCTTTATTCATAGCACTCTGAAGCAGGTTTTCATTCAGGATGTTTCTGTACATTGCTGCATTCATCTGTCCCTCTATCCTGACTAGTCTTCCCAGTTCCTGCTGCTGAAAAAACATCCCCACAGCATCATGCTACCACCACCATGCTTCACTGTAGGGATGGTATTAGCCTGGTGATGAGGCGGTGCCTGGTTTCTTTCTCCAAACGTAACGCCTGGCATTCACTCCAAAAAGTACAATTTTAGTCTCATCAGAGATGAGCATTTTGTTTCTTATGGTCTGAGAGTCCTTCAGATGCCTTTTGGCAAATTCCAAGTGGGGAGTGGCTTTCGTCTGGCCACTCTACCATACAGGCCTGATTGGTGGATTGCTGCACAGATGGTTGCCCTCCACAGAAGAACAATGGAGCTCTGACAGAGTGACCATCCGGTTATGATCACCTCCCTAATGAAGACCCTTCTCTCCGATCACCCGGCTTAGATGGCCGGCCAGCTCTAGGAAGAGTCCTGGTGGTTCCAAGCATCTTCCACGTACGGATGATGGCGGGCCACTGTGCTCATTGGAACTTCAGACAATCCTGTCTCGGAGGTCTACAGAAAATTCCTTTTTCCTCATGCTTGGTTTGTGCTTTGGACATGCACTGTCAACCCTGGGACCTTATATAGACAGGTGTATACATTTTCAAATCATGTCCAATCAACTGAATTGACCACAGGTGAACTCTAATTAAACCTGCTTAAACATCAAGAATGATCAGTGGAAACTGAATGTACCTGAGCTCAATTTAGAGCTTCACGGCAAAGGCTGTAAATACTGATGTACATGTGATTTTTCAGGTTTTTTATTTTTAATAAATTTGCAACAATTTCAAATAATCTTTTTCACAATGTCATTATCGGGTACAGTTGTGTAGAATTTTTAGGAAATAAACTAATTTAATCCATTTTGGAAGGCTGTAACATAAAAAAAATATGGAAAAAGTGAAGCGCTATGAATATTTTCTGGATGCACTGTAGATGGGCTAAACTGGGAATTTCTAATTTCCCAGATGTCTACTTTCTAAATGTGACCATCCCATCAATAGACCTCTGAAGCCCATCTAGAGACCACTTGGGTCAATAATGGAGTTTAATACAAATGTTTTTCTTAAGCCATTTTTTTGCCCTTCACGTTCCAACTTCAAGCCTTCTTTGATGTCATCAATCAATCTTTCTTCCTGGTGACCATGAACCACAAAACAAGTCTATAAGGGTCAGGGTTTTGGAAACTAAGACAGATTTAAACATCATCTCAAAGCTGAATAAATCAGTTTACTATTTACGTATGGTTTGTAAGGCTAGGTCAAAATACATCATGATGGTCGAGGCACACCCATTTAAGATGATCGAGAAAACACTATTTGAAAATCTGCAAATGTAGTCAAAGTTATGTTTTGGTAGATTTATGGTAGGAATTTACAATACGTCTTCATGGACTCGGAACTTCATAGACTCAGAAGAATCTATTTTTGGCTATTCCCACAAACATAACAGTGCAATAGAAGTACCTTTAAGTCTTCTGTCAGAAGAACTCCATTTTTTTGTACCTTGCTTGAGATGATTTGGTAGATCCTGGATCTTTTAATCATGGTAACAGATCTCTGGCTTATTTGGTTCTTCAAACAAGTTTGCAAAAAAAAAAAAAAGATTAAAACTTCTGGAAGAACTTACCCAAGATTATCGTGAGTGCTTGTGTTTGTTTGTGATCTATCAATTTTTTAAATCATGATCCTCAATGCAGCGATTGTCTCACTGCATCAAATCACCCACATATTAGCGTTTAACGTTGTATGTTTCATGACACCCATAAATTAGATATCATACCGTCACAAAAGAATCTCTCAATGAATAATTGGCAGTGCCTATTATCGTACCTCTCAGAAATTGTACTAAAGCTGGGGTGCTTTACAAATTTTGCGTCTGTATCTAAAATACAAACGCAATTGTCGATTTCAAATCATCAATAATCAAGTCCAGCTAATAGAATAACCAATGTACGAAGAACAGACCTCAGATTTCAAGTAGGTATTGCAGCAGCCCGAAGATCTAACAAGTGGGAGGGATTATACCACAAGTAGGTTGGGTGCCCTCCAAGTGAGAGAGACTTAAACCACAAGTAGGTTGGATTTAGATGGTGTAGGTGGAGCATATATTAATAAAACACAACAGGTTACGGTGAGGTTGGGTTTAGGGTTGGGGGTAGGTGTAGACATTCATAAAGCACAATATTGGACCTGAAATACAAGACATTAACTGAATAAAAACTCCAGGTTTGTACAGCCTACTTGGAGTTCAAAGGCCCACCCACTTGGAGCTGGCTCCGACTTCAATTTATAACCTTCTTCCAAATTTGTCTGTTCCAACTTGGATACTTGGCCAATCCAAGTAGCCAATTTGTTCAAAACATTTAAACAGTAGACTTTGAGAATGTGACATTTTTTTCCTGATACTACAACCGCAGCACAATGTTGTCATTCAAAATACAAATTCATCACAAATAATAAATTCTAAATGTAAAAATTATAATATGTTTTTAATTCAGTTCATTCGGTCTAGAGAAGCCAATTGCAGTCCTACCTTGAGTATGTCCACCTCGCTCTTCAGCCTCTGGTTCTCGGACTGCAGATCTCGGATGCGATGTTCAGCCTGACCCAGCTGAGCCTCCAACTCGGCCTCCAGCTCTCGACTGCCCTCCTGAAACTCCTGCAGCTCCTCCTGAGCGTCATGACAACTGTAGACATGAAAACACATCCACAAATCACATGTCACTGGCCATCTGGAGCACATTCATCACTTAAAATGTGCAATGCAAATTGACACCCAGACTGCAACAAAGAGCAAAAAGCATTTAGGTCTTGACAGCTGGTGCTATAGAAGATAATGAATAACATGAAGTCACTCAGTGCTCTGACCATTCAGACCTCCAGTCCTAGGACCAAATGTAACACCTTGATTAATCCAGGAAAAACCTTCATAGTGATAATTCACCCAAGTTAAATGCATTCACTACTCACCCACCCTTTAGGAGTGGGTTTCTTCTGTTGAAAACAAAATGTGTGATATTTTGAAGAAAGCTGAAACATTTAGCCTGTGTTTCATAGTAGTAAAAACTAATACTATGAAAGTCAACGGTTACAAGTTTCCAGCTTTCATCAAAATATATTATTTTGTGTTCAACAAACTCAAAAAGGTTGAAACGAGTAAGGTGAGTAAATTATGAAACTACTACAGATTTAAGTAGTTCAGAATTTCGACAGACAATTTAGGTCGTTCCAGTTGTCTGATGGTCAGGTTTGCTTCATGACTTTAAATGGTGTATTTGAGAAGAAAATGCTCAGATTGAGTCAGGGGGTCACACGCCAGGTGGAGATGAATGGAGAGGTCTGCTGGAAGGAAATGAGCTCAACAGACTGAATGCATGGTCTTGTTTGTTTTTTTAGAAAGCATTTCGAAGACTGTTTGACAGGACACTTCCCTTTAATCCTGGTCACTTCCCCCAGTCTCCTCTAGTCATGTGCAGAGGGAACCTTAAATCTGTCACTTCCACACACCCTGCTCAAAATACCAGACATGTGCAGCCCGTCTCAATGCAAGCTATTAAAACACTGTTCTGTCCTTACTATTCTGTCCTCAATGAAGCTGGAGGTATTGAATGCTACCCTTTAAAAGTTTAAGAGATTTATTTAATGATCACATCCTCACGAAGGATTAATAAACTAACGACACCCAAACTACCACCATTTACTCTCTCAAGTAGTTCTTAAACTTAGAGTTTCATTCTTCTGTTGCACATTAAAGAATATGTTTTGTAAAAAGCCGAAAACCTGTATCCACTGACTTCACTAGTAGAAGATAAAAACAAATATTATGGAAGTCAATGGTTAGAGGTTTTCAGCTTTCTTCAAATTACGTTCTTGTTTGTTCAACAATTCAAATAAATGTTTTTATATCGAACTTTAGCAAAGGACACTGAAAATCCAAAATCAAACAAAAAGTGCTCCAGAGTTTGGGATGGGTAACAAAACTGTACTTTATCGTATCTGTGCTAAATTATAAAAGACTGAAGTATCAATATTCTCTGACGTTAATGATTCTGCTACCGGTACTGGATAATTATTGCTGCATAACATAACGTAAAGTAGCATAATTTAACTGACCAACCTTTTCAAATTTGCGACATTATTCGTCTGCACAGTTGGCAATCTCACATGAGAGCGAGCAGGTCTAGTATAAAAGGCTTCACAGTTTTCGTCTGGAGGCTCGCACTAAGTGCACACGCGACACAGACTCGTACGCACACGCAGCTCGTAAGCTTCCAGAGTGGCGGAAAGAACCAAATAAGTCGCATTTCCAAGTGACACCAACAATGGCCATTGCAACAAACGCAACAAGTTAGGCTAAGAACCTTTCAATAGTGCATTAACTGCAGAAAGACAAATGAAAACGTTTTTGACTGCCTAGCTAAAGGTACATCATCCACGTCGTTGTGCTGCTAGCAGTCAATCACATAAGGTCTCTCTAAATTAGTTTCAAGAGTTCACACTTAGATGATGCTCTACTATGATAGCAGGTTTGGCATGCTTTCCCGGGAAAGAACCCTGAGCTCGCAGATAGATGAGCCCAAGGTTCCCGCCTGGTCAATGAGCATTAGGAGGGATACGAGATCAGGAGTTTCTCGAGTGCCCCCTTTTGCTATGTATGCATTAAGTGCTTGTGACTGTATTACGATTCACTTATGTACATGTTTTTAGACTGTAGGAGGAAACCTGAGGACCCACGCAGGGAGTGCCAACTGGCTCCATTAGAACTTGAACCTGTGGCTTTCTTACTGCGAGACAGCAGTGCTAACCACTGAGCCACCGTGTTGCCCGATCATGAAGGAGGAGGAGGGAGAAGGGAAGGATGGGGGTTTTTCCAAAAACGAAGATAAGGAATGAAGTTTAGGCAGGATATTTATAGTAGTTTAGAATGATCTGATAGGCTAGCTAATGATTAGCAATGAGGATCAGCTGTAGTAAATCATATCACGTGCTCCTCTCGAAATTAGTTTGTGAAACTTCACTTAATAAACACACACATTCGGTTACATTAAAAAGTTTTGTTTTTTTCCTGCAGTGGCCTAAATAACCATTAAAAATGCCTTTACATCAGCTATATTTACAAATATAACGTATCAATAGCCTAGTAATAAACAACGCTTATTAAGAAATGATAAAAACATTGCTTATTTTTACATTGTTAACTTCCAAAACACTGTTAACTCGTTTATGTGAATGTGTTAATGAAAAATCATAAACATTATCTCATTTAACTGCATTTTGCAACTCAAAGGAGGACATTTTCTAACTGTAGAGAGCACAATGGAGTCATTTCCTTCAAACCACTGTACATTATTTTACAAGAAAATTTATTTAATTGTTTTACAATTATCAATTCTTTTTATTTAAAATTTTCTCCATTAAAAACATAAAAATAAACAAACTACAAAAAGTACCAATAAGAGAACCGTTAAAGTACCGAACCGATAAGAGGTATCGATAAACTAGTAATACCGTTAAAATCTTAACAATACCCATCCTTATTCAGAGGTAATTAATGTGTTGATGCTCTTTGAATAAGGGATTCATAAAAGTTAAACAACAACATCAAGTCCAAGTAGACCTGGGCGATATGAAAAAAATATATATATCGCGATAATTTTTTCCATATCAGTCGATAATGATAATCATCACGATAAATGTCAAATCTTTATATCTATTAATTTTAAAGGCTTTTCAGCATACCAGTTGATTTAACACATTTTATAAAATGGTTTAGCTCTCCAACAACATAAATTAAAAAAAAAAAATAAACAAAAGAACAATCTTAACCATTTTTCAGCATTTACTGTTCGGGTTTTCAACAACCAAAGACATTATCCAACAAGTTATTGTATGTTATTGTTTAACGCAAGAAACGACGATACATGCAGTTTTTATTTATTTATTTATTTTTTTAAACAACTGCTTCATTCAGTTTTTTAGCCTTTAAACCACACGTCGTTAAGTGATGCACAAAAACAAATTGACTTATTATTTGTATTTATTTTTATTAATTAAACCAAGAATATAAAAGTATTTTTAGAAACAAGAGCATTTGCACACACTGCCAGCTTTTTGCATTTTTTACTCCAGGCAGAAAAATCCCTTTCTGTGATTGGTCACTTTTCTAGTTCCTTTGTTTTACTGCATTTCAATTTATAGCAAGTTAAAAATACTGTATTTTAAATGATGCATGTTTACTGTTCCAAAATATTTAAAATGTTTCTTAAATAAAATATATTCTGTTCAATAAGGGAAAAAAAAAAGTGTTATTTTTTTTACCCAAACAAAAAAAGCCCCCCAAAAAAAAAAAAAAAAACCAAAACATATTTTAGAGCAGTAATCTCAATATCGTGAAACTGTGATATTTTATCCAAGGCTATCATACCGTCAGAATCTTATACCGGCCCATGCCTACTTTGAGTGCCCTGGACTTGATTTTGTTTATATTTGTTGTAGATCACAGAAAACGCCTTCACAAACATATTAAGAAATGTGACAATAATCGAAATGTTTCTTGCATATTAAATCACTTAATACTTAAATAAAGATGCTGAAAACTCAATTTTGTCATGACATAAATCTCTATATTTAAAAACTCAAATGTTAACTTGATATAGTTATTTGTATAATTCCTCGATATTTCATTTTTTTATTTTTAATTATTTTTTAGGGGTTTTCACCTTTATTGATAATACAGTACAGAATATTGACAGGAAATCATGGGGAGCAGAGAGAGGGGAAGGATCGGCATTGGACCGCGAGGCAGGAATCGAACTCGGGTCGCCGCGAGCACCGGAGTGCATGCGTCAACGCACCAACCACCACACCCCTGGCGCTGACATCGATATTTCATTTTTAATCAAATATGCAGTAACTGCACGCATAAAAGATTTAACCATTTGAAATGTAATCATTTTCTGTGTGCAACACTTTACATTTATCAGCTACTATAGTTAAATAACAACAACAAATGTCAGTACATGGGAAATCTATTGTGCTCCTTTCAAGTGAGTTAAAGGGTCTTTAAAGGCAGACTCATAACTATTCCAGGAAAGTATGTTTTTGTGCTTCCGCAGCAGGAAATTCCTGGGACTTGGAGAACTTCCTGTGCTCCGCCAAGTCTCGGGGGCAGTAAAACCTCAGAGCAGGAGGAGCATGTGCACGTGTTGAAACAGTGCAGGGGGTCAGAGAGAAAGAGACAGAGACCACCAGCAGACAGACAGTCAGCATTAGTGCCAGCAGCAACTGTGAGCTCTGCTTTAGATCATAGGCCTCTTTTAGTCAAGGAAAAAAAAAAAACCCAAAAAAACCCCACCACAGTCATAGCATGGTGTGCCAGTAATAAGGGCGTGTCACGTGCACGCTGCTTGCACACCATGTGCGTGTCGCTCCCCATTTGTGCCGTAAGTCTCCATTTTTAAATGATGAACTTACACCCTACACTTTTTAGCATTTCTTCCAAGGCATGCGCTCAGCAGCCAAATATTAATAAAACTATAGCGCTTCACACTGAAACTTCAAACAGAACTTTTTTTATCGTTATTGACAATGAGTACGTATACATGGACACCCAATAATTTGATTTAACGCGATTAAGACAATACACTGATTAAGTGTCTACCATGTAAGCAGCGATTTTTGATTCATTGAACCAGATTAAGGTCATAATCGAACTAAAAAGAAATCGAATTAAGACATGTGGAGTATGGCCGAATTTAGTCACATTATTGAAGTGCAGTACAGACATGTAAACACCTTAATCAAACTATAACCGTCATGTAGGACTTTTCGCCGCATTTGCGAAAGGATAGTCCACACTCTTTTTTTGTTTCTTCTATTCAGCATGCGGTATGAACTTCCATTAAAACAAACACTCTTCCAGCAGTTCAAGTCGCATCCAATATCTCGTTTGTCACAGGGGGCATGCATGAAATGTTCCCGAATGAAAGTGAAAGTGCCAAACTGCAGTTAAAGTCGACAAATTAAAATGAAACATCTGAAATGACATGAAACTCCGGAGGAAATGCGGATAGCGCGGTGACGCAATGACGTTAATTCGAATTATGCGCTATAACATGTAAAACGGGATCATGAAAAGAACATTCAAAAGCAACTCAGGTACACACCTTAATCAGATTACTGTCTTGCTCAGATTAAGGCAAATAATTTGATTACTGATGTCCATGTAAACATAGTCAGTGATGTATAGTCAATAATACAGATACCGTTTTTAATCGGCTCATCTCTACATTCAACCCAATTAACGCATAGTACTTTTTCCAAAAGGATCTACCAAATAAAAGTACTTCAAATGCTTTAAGGGGGAAAAATGGTTCCACAAAAAAAAAAAAAAAAAAAACAACAACTTTAAAGTCATAATAAAACCAAAGGCCACATAAAGCAGAATATTGAGCTCCAAAAGCCAAGGGGATGGCTACTGACATTTTTGGATGTTCTTTGCCATTCTTTGACAAAGTAACCAGATCAAACAATGCACATGGATCTCTCTTTAACATGCTCTCTAAACTGGAATAATATACAGTAGAACATTTAGGACTAAAAAAAAACCCAACAAACTAACCATGTTGGATTTGCATTCTACTATATTTGTGACAATAAGAAATTTAAGCATTTTTTTAAGCAAATTTAAGCATTTTTAAGCAATTTAACAAACTCTTGACATCAAGCACTTATAAAGAACATCAAGTCTGAGTATAAATGAACATTACGTTTCAAAAATGAGCAATTCTCCAAATGAGACAGTCATGGAGCATCTTTACAGTGTTTCAGCGGCTCCCTATTGTCACGGACGCTGAAAAGCTCTGTGTGTTGTGGCATTTTCTCTGGTTTTCCAAGACAAAAAAGCGCCACAATCATATTTACAGCCATTCATCACCTGCAGGGCTCGTGATTGTAGGTATGAGCACAGAAACAATCATTATTGCCTCAGCCAGTTAAAGTTTAACTAAAACAGTGTGGCCAGGACCATTTTCCTAAAATACCCCATAGCTTTTAATAGGAAGGTAAACCACACAGTGTTGTAAAAGCTCAGCAGTTTGCTATATTTAGAAGTTAATGACTTCAGCTTACCTCTTTTTGTATTTGAGAGACAAACACTTCCAGTAATCGATTTCCTCATCTTTTGAGGAGAATTTTGGCATCATCTCTGTGTCCATGGTGAAGACCTGTGAAAGCAGATGGAGAATTGGATCAGTCCTAAAAGCGACACACAGTGCCTGTACTTCATACTCCAGCTTTGTCCTGGTACAACCTCACAAACAGATCGCTGGCAAAGGACCCATGGTGCCTGTCCTCATTTGACTCAAGTCCAATAGCTCCCCCCCCCCCCATCACTTGGAGGTTCACCAGACTCACAAGGTTTACTTGGCCACTTTACAAGCTCACAGTGTTTCAGGTGGCAGCCTTAAGTGTTTAGTTTCACATTTTGTGATTTATTCATTTATTTTTTACTTCAGACTAATTTAATTTCTAGGGGTGGCAATGACCAGAGTCCCCACAAAATGTTATTATAAAGACACTTGTTTCACGATTCAAAATGATTGTGATTTTAACATGTATTGAGATATATTTTATTACCTTTTCCAACTTCAATATAAGGAAAACATTACCATCATCTGTTTTAACCATACAGAAAAGCTTGTTTGTCTCACTTTAACACTTTAACGAAAAGCTGACATAAGTGTTTTTTTGGTGATGCAACCATCTTTATTTTACTAACTTGCTACTAGCTGAAGCTCCCTTGAAAGAAGACGACGAAAAAAAGTTCTCACTGACTGGTTAAATCAATTTTATTATTTAACCACAAATTAGCAACGTATTAAAACAGACATACGTGTATCGATATAGTATTTCTGCAGAAAATATTGAAATACTATGCTGTATGGATATTTTCCCCCACCCCGATTTATTTCAGTATTAAATTCAACCAAAACTCTGAAGCTTCAACAGGTTTATAAATATATAATCCATATTCTGAAACCCTGGTGACTCTTCTAAATCCCTCCCTAGTCTTGCTTGTATTTTTCTAACAAAGTCAGAAAGGTTGTGTTATTAGAACTGAAGAGTTACTATGGTGGCCGAGAGAGCTTACCGCGCTGCAATTTAAAAAAGCACATGCAATTACAAAAAATACCAGCAAATAAAGAAACTATATTAAGAAATGAAGAAACGCGCTGCAATTGGTCACAACACAAACAATTCAAGAAACACACAACAATTGGTCACAACACAAACCATTGAAGAAACGCGCAGCAATTGGTCACAACGCATACAATTGAAGAAACGCGCAGCAATTGGTCACAACACAAACAACTGAAGAAATGTGCAGCAATTGGTCACAACACAAACAACTGAAGAAACGCGTTGAAATTGGTCACAACACAAACAATTGAAGAAACGCGCTGCAACTGGTTACAACACAAACATTGAAGAAACGCGCTGCAATTGGTCACAACTCAAACAATTGAAGAAACGCGCTGCAATGGGTCAACACAAACAATTGAAGAAACGCGCTGCAATTGGTCAACACAAACAATTGAAGAAACGCGCTGCAATTGGTCACAACTCAAACAATTGAAGAAACGCATTGCAATTGGTCACAACTCAAACAATTGAAGAAACGCGCTGCAATGGGTCAACAACAAACATTGAAGAAACGCACAGCAATTGGTTACAACACAACAATTGAAGAAACGCGCTGCAACTGGTTACAACACCAACAACTGAAGAAACTAGCTGCAATTGGTCACAACTCAAACAATTGAAGAAACGCGCTGCAACTGGTTACAACACAAACAACTGAAGAAACGCGCTGCAATTGGTCACAACTCAAACAATTGAAGAAACGCGCTGCAATGGGTCACAACACAAACAATTGAAGAAACGCACAGCAATTGGTTACAACTCAAACAATTGAAGAAACGCGCAGCAATTGGTCACAACACAAACAATTGAAGAAACGCGCAGCAATTGGTCACAACTCAAACAATTGAAGAAACGCGCAGCAATTGGTCACAACACAAACAATTGAAGAAACGCGCAGCAATTGGTCACAACACAAACAATTGAAGAAACGCGCAGCAATTGGTCACAACACAAGCAACTGAAGAAACGCGCAGCAATTGGTCACAACTCAAACAATTGAAGAAACGCGCAGCAATTGGTCACAACACAAGCAACTGAAGAAACGCGCAGCAATTGGTCACACCACAAACAATTCAAGAAACACACTGCAATTGGTCACAACACAAACTGAAGAAACGCACAGCAATTGCTCAACACAAACAACTGAAGAAACGCACTGCAATTGGTCACAAAACAAACAATTGAAGAATATATTAATACCTTTTGTGGTCCGTGACAGAGTAATATAATTAAAAAATGTATTGAAGTATAAACCAACATTCAGTTTAGAATGAAGCCATTATAAAGCTCAAAGGTGCAACCATCTATTACAGAAGCAAGACAGAGCAGCTTTTCCATATATTAAAAGTGTGCTCCGATTAAGATTAATGGCTACAGGCATTGTCCTTTTAAAAACACTAAGCACTCTTGGTTATTAATGTCTCACTATAACTCAAGCCTGACACTTTTTTTTCAAATTTCCTCATCCTTCTCTTGTTTTGAGAGTCGGGACATCAATTATTTATTCCAGTGTTTCTGAAACTTTCAATTAATTAATTAATTCTAAATTTGTGTGCAGTTCGATCAGACACAATGAAGAGCTGTGAGTTGAAGCAATCCGTTTGGTTCAGCCCTGAGCCTATTTCTGTGACCCAACTAGAAGCAGACAAACCTGTCCACCTCTAACAGTCAGAAATTACACACATTTCTGAATTCTCCAGATTCTTGTCCAGATTCTCAGGAGTGTCACATGTCATGGGCCAGCGCTAGCCTACACCTTGCTGTTGAGGGATTATTCACACCAATTGACAAGCTAAGGCCCTGTTTACATCTGTTTTTAACATGCGTTCATACGAGTCTCTTGTGATCACTTGAGTTTAGATTTTGAGACCATTTCCTCATTGTTTTTACATGTTCAGCGTAAATAAATGTTTTAAATTAAATTGCAAAAGGATTATAAACAAAGTCATTTCAGAAACGCCTCTTGGGCAGTATGCTCTGGCGTTCTGTCTGAATGGGGAAACATCAAATTCTCCAAAACGGTTTCCCAAGCTTACGATTACATTGCATATTTGGAATCACCAATAAAATTAAACAAACAGTCTCTTAAGTTTCACTTCTACATGTTTAAATCAAACAAAATCTGCATTTTTTTCAGGTTGCCCAAGATAACGCACATGCGCACTTGAAAAGAACGAGATCACAACACCAACCTCATTTCTGGCGGTGTTACACATTAACATCCTCTGAATAATGCTTCGTCAGCTCGCGCTGGTCTTCTGAAATAATTCACAACTTGGTCTTGATGGCGAATCTCCCCCAGAAATGATAGTGACTCTTTGTTTACACATTTGTAGGGCGTTTAAGTAATTGCTGTCATGTGATGCATGCTTAACAGGACGGACTGTACCTCGCGATCGTTTCAAATAGATTATAAAACCAAAAAAAAAAAAAAACTTTTAAAGTATAGTTGGTTTATTTAAAAGTACAGATTTAAATGTCTGTAAAGCAAGTATTTGCTGAGATTCCAGTGTGTTTGTTGACTACAAATCCTGTCGTAAAAGCACACATCTGGTCTGAACTTCTCCCTCAGAGAAACATCAGTCTATAGCAATCGATGATTGGCTCCAGTAGTTATCACTCAGAGTTTCATTCGCCTTATTGACCATTGGACTTTTCCCCATTCGAAACTAAACATGTGACATGTCTTGTGTCTTTGTTATAAAAGCACAATAGGTGACACTTTACATTAAAACCTCATTTGTAAAAAATGCTAGTAAATGGATTAAAATCAACAGTGAGAAAAGGTCAGATTTATCACAATTACTATTCTAACATTATTTAAAATAAATAAAACTATAATCAGATTATGATAAATGTCATTGGGCAAGAACTAAGAAATTAAAATCAACTAAGATTAATAAAAGCTTTAGTGTAAATTAGCTTAGTTAAATTAATTACTAAATATTGGAGCATCATTCCACAGCTTTCATGCACATTATGTTTATAAATAGTGACAGGGTTTTTAATTATAAAAACGTTTTATATTTCAGAATGTAGCATGCCAGATTATCATATGAAAATGATCATGTTTGAACTATTAAGCTAATTACGTCTTCAAGCATTTGATGCTGTGATTTGCGAATGTAAACTGAATGTTAATAAAAACCATCCTAAAAATGAATATATCATTATTAGCTGTATTTTGAATATCAATATTATGCATGTTTATTATTTTTATATATAATAATTTATTGAATATCAGGATGTGTCTAATAAAAGAAACATATTACATGGTTATAAAACCCAAACGTGTTTTAAACTTAATCTGGTGGTCGAAAGGGGAGAAACTCAAAGCATTTCAGACAAGTTTTTCCACAGACACTGTATTTGGCATTGTCCAATTTTGAAAGACTGAAAAAAAAAAAAACACACTTTATCCTAAAACATCTTACACAAGTTGTATACACCCCTATACTATTTTAGCTGACAGCAAATACTTGGTGTTTATTTGTAAATGAAAAGTTATTTTCAGTTACTTTTATGGTTTTTAATATTGGCATCCTGATATACAAGTTAGGTATCGTATCTGGTATCGTATCAAAGTCAAAATTAATATATTGTGACAAAACCAGTAAATATATCTAGATCAGCAGCTCTCTACCAGGGGGATCCATTGGGATTTGCTCTCCTGAGGGCTGTTGTCATTTCAATTGTGGTCCTTTAGAATGTCTTAAGCCACCATGCCCAGTCCCTCACCCCTCCCAACCGACTCCTGACAGTGAGGCCATCTGTCCGGCCACAGAGCGCCTGTCCCGCACCACAGGACAGTGGGATGGTTCCTGTCTAATGCAATGTTTTCCGAAATGCAACTTGCGCTGACTACACACAGTCAGAGGTGCAGGGCAAAGGCCAGATTTTTTTTTTTCCTTCTCTTTTCTTTCCAAGAATGACATGATTTCCAAAAACACAATCCAGCACACTCTGTCCTGCTGAGAATTACAATGTAAACAGGTGTCATATCCTCAACAACCTGGTGACATAAGCAGCACAACTACTGAGGATAGCGGATTTAAAGTAGTGTCTAAATTGGCTACCTTTTAGTCACATGCATACTTTTGTACAAGTTCAATTCATCTTTCACTTTTACAATGTAGATTGTGTCAAAGCAGCTTAAGATAGATAGATAGATAGATAGATAGATAGATAGATAGATAGATAGATAGATAGATAGATAGATAGATAGATAGATAGATAGATAGATAGATAGATAGATAGATAGATAGATAGATAGATAGATAGTAGATAGATAGATAGATAGATAGATAGATAGATAGATAGATAGATAGATAGATAGATAGATAGATAATTAAAACTGCTTCAGTCCAGTTTTCACAGATGCAGTTCAGTTTAGTTTAATTCAGTGTAATGTAAATGTTACTGCTGAAAGCCAAAACACTGAAGAGCAAATCCAATGACGCACACCTCCACAAAACCTAAACCAAGCAAGCGGCGAGGAACAAACTTCACCAATTGACAAAAGTGAAAGGAAAATATTAAGGCATTAAATAATAATAAAAAACATTATGTAATGGGGCATAACATAATTATCATTATCGTGATAATAGTTTATGCAAAATACGTATTGCAGACATGCGTGATGAATTACATTAATGCATTGGTTGTTCATCTAGATTTAACCAATCAGATTGGACCTTACTGTTTTTACTATCAACTCCTCAGTGTTTGCTGTTCTGCTATTGGCTCAAAGATGAAACTGGAGCTGAAAAAAAAAAAAATACTAATGGCGGGAGATATTAACACTAATATCTGCTAAGGTTCACACACTCATAGTGTTTTAAAAGGCTAAATATTTGCACCTTGACACAGTTGTTTTAGTTCAAATTAGTATTAATAATTACATCTAAAAATATTGTTTATCTGTTTATTTTAAGATCATTAAATACATTTTAAAAAACATTTATAACAATGGCATTTTTTGTAGGGAAATATTATATCATTATCGTAATATTCAACAACATCATATTTAATAGTATCATGAAACCCTAGTGTGTAACATAATATTTCAGAGTTTGTTCACTTTATATTTAGATATGATGACAGTGTACATGTGAATTGTAACTAAACACATCGGCATTTCTCTCTATCCTGAAACGAGCAGTTAAAAATGTTATATAATTTTAAAGAATATATGGTGGAAACTCGTAGCCGCTTACTACCACAGTATTTTTTTTTTCCTACTACGAATGTAAATAGCTACCAGTTTCCAACATTTTTCAAATTATCTTCTTTTTTGCGTTTAAAAGAAAACGTAAACTCATAACAGTTTGGAACCCCTTCCAAAGTGATGTAGTTTGGTGAACTATCCCTTGGATGGAACAGAGAAAATGACCTGTGCATTCAATGTAAACAATTTAAAGACCATTTTGATATATTTGTATTAAATGTGTATAGAGTCACGCAGCATTTACTTGCCAAGATTTAAGATGTAAGAGCAATGACGTCAGATGACCAAATCAGAACATGACCAGGGATCATCCTTCAAAGCAAAAACATCACGAGGACCAAATTTTAGAGCCTTACTATCTTTATTATCAACTCCTCAGTTTTTGCTGTTCTGCTATTGGCTCAAAAATGAACGCAGAGCTGAAAATAAACGCTAATAGCCGGAGATACTAATACTAATATCTGCTAAGTTTTCCCCCATTCATAGTGTTTTAAAGTCTTAGTGTTTGCACTTTGACAGTTTTTTTTTTGTCTAAATTAGAATAAATTGCATCTAAAAATATTATTTAACCGTTTAGTTTAAGATCATTCAGTTCAAGACCAAAAATTTTTAAAACATTTATAACAATAGCATTTTTCCAGGGAAATATTATATCATTATCGTAATATTCAACAACAATATCATATTTAGGGCGTCACGATGGCACAGTGGGTAGCACAATCGCCTCACAGCTAGAAGGTCGCTGGTTTGAGCCTCGGCTGGGTCAGTTGGCATTTCTGTGTTGAGTTTACATGTCCTCCCCATGTTCGCGTGGGTTTCCGCCGCATGCTGTTTTCCCCCACAGTATAAAGACATGCGGTACAGGTGAATTAAGTGAGCTAAATTGTCTGTAGTGTATGTGTGTAAATGTGAGAGTGTGTATAAAAGTTTCCCAGTCATGGATTGCAGCTGGAAGGGCATCCACTGTGTAAAACATAAGCTGGATAAGTTGGCGGTTCATTCTGCTGTGACAACCCCAGATTAATAAAGGGACTAAGTGGGAAAGAAAATTAATGAATATCATATTTAATAGTATCATGAAACACTGGTGTGTAATATAATATTTCTGACTTTGTTCACTTTATATTTAGATATGATGACAGTGTACATGTAAACTGTAAATACAACAGCATTTCTCTCAATCGTGAGACAAGCAGTTAAAAATGTTATATAATCTACAGGAAGATATGTTAGAAACTGGTAGTCACTGACTATAACAGCATTTTTTTCCTACTACAGATGTAAATGGATATCAGTTTCCAACATTTTTCAAATTATCTTCTTCTTTTGTGTTTAAAAGAAAACGTAAACTCATAAACGGTTTGAAACTACTTCCAAAGTAGGGTAAGTAAATTTCACAGTTTTGGTGAACTAGCCCTTGGACAACAAGACATGACAACAGAGGAAATGACCTGCCCGTTCAATGTAAACAATTCAAAGACCATTTTGATATATTTGTATTAAATGTGTATAGACCGTCACGTTGCGTTTGTTTGCCAAGATTTAAGACGTAAGAGCAATGACGTCAGATGACCAAATCAGAACACGACCAGGGATCATCCTTCAAAGAAAACACATCACGAGGACCAAATTTAACACTGAAAATTAAGCAATAATTCTGTCCAGTTAACTACTGTAACACAAATCGTTAAAGACCCGCACGTGATTCTCGCTTGTTGACGTTTCTCTCGGCAGGCCAGCGGATGTGATCAACATTAAAAGATAAAAGTCGTCATCGAATCTAACGTTACATTATTTAAATAATTACTATCTGAAATATAATAAACGCCGGTGTCAATCCCTCGTTATGAACCGTTAATTTAAATGAATTTTGACTTTGCGCCAGAAGAAAACACCGGCACATGAAAAATCAGCTCTCGCCAACTGTTGGTCCTTACTGGCCAGATTAAATAAATGACAGCTTAACATTACAGTCGGTTAACATAGAACG
>NC_079437.1:54922991-55037991 GCF_903798145.1 Danio aesculapii | reverse complement strand
TTTCTCATTATTTTGGTTGTTTTTGCCTCTTTTTGCTGAAAATCATTAAAATATTAAGTATAAGATCATATTTCATGAAGAGATTTTGTAAATTTCCTACACTGTAAAACCCAACAGTCAACTTTATCAAATGAAATGAGTGTAGTTAACTCAAAATTTACTGAAAGTTAATTCTACTCATTTGAAAAGAGTTTTGAACTCAGTGTTAAAGGAAATTAGATCATTAAATACACTGTAAAACCCAAAAAGTTAAGGTAACTCAAACCATTTGAGGAAACCGATTGCAACAAACCATTTAAGTTCAAAAACTAATCCTAATGAGTGCTGTGAACTTAATCTATTTGAGAAAACGAAGCAATTTAAAATCCAATAAATGAAGAAAACTCAAAACAACTGAGTACTGTAGAACCCAATAAGTAAAGGCAACTTAAACCGTTTGAGGAAACCGATTGCTACAAACCATTTGAGTTAAAAAACTAATCTATATGAGTACTGTGAACTTACTCCATTTAAGTTGAAGTAATGAGGTACACTGTAAAACCCAAAAAGTTAAGGCAACTCAAACCATTTAAGGAAACCGATTGCAACAAACCATTTAAGTTCAAAAACTAACCCTAATGAGTACTGTGAACTTAATCCATTTGAGTAAACGAAGCAATTTGAGCACAGTAAAACCCAATAAATGAAGAGAACTCAAACCAACTGAGTACTGTAAAACCCAGTAAGTTATGGCAACTCAAACCGTTTGAGGAAACCGATTGCTACAAACCACCTGAGTTAAAAAACTAATCTACATGAGTAATGTGAACTTACTCCATTTAAGTTGACGTAATGAGGTATTTAATTAACTAATTTCCATCAACGCTGAGTTCAAAAATCTCAAAACTTAGTACATTTTGAGTTACTTACACTCATTTCATTTGATAAAGTTGACTGTTGGGTTTTAAAGTGTAGGAAATTTACAAAATCTCTTCATGAAAAATGAACTTAGACTTAATATTTCAATGACTTTTAACAAAAAGAGTAAAAAAAACAACAACAATCAAAATAATGAGAAAATCACCTTTAAAGTTGTTTAAATTAAGTTGTTAGCAATCCATATTAGCAGACAGCTAGCTCACAGTAGAAAAATTACCAAATGTCTTCATAAAATACTTAATGATTTTTAGCAAAAAGGCAGAAAAATCTATATTTCTGACCCATCCTATGTATTTTTGGCTAATCCACAAATACTTAACTTCATATATATATATATATATATATATATATATATATATATATATATATATATATATATATATATATATATATATATATATATATATATTTATTGACTTCAGAAAAGTCTTTGTTAAGTCATAAAATAGCAGTAGCATAGCATCATGGTTAATGTAGTTTGTTTATTAGATTTGTTTACACTAATTCTGCTATAAAACTCTATTAAGTTGAACTAATTTGAACAGATGCATTTATTAAAACCACACAACAAACACTGATTAACAACCCGAACAATATGCCAGTTTTTAAAGATTTATCATTCATTCATTCATTTTCTTGTCAGCTTAGTCCCTTTATTAATCTGGGGTCGCCACAGCGGAATGAACCGCCAACTTATCCAGCACGCTTTACGCAGCGGATGCCCTTCCAGTCACAACCCATCTCTGGGAAACATCCATACACACTTACTCATACTCATACACTATGGACAATTTAGCCTTCCCAATTCACCTGTACCGCATGTCTTTGGACTGTGGGGGAAACTGGAGTACCCGGAGGAAACCCACGCGAACGCAAGGGAGAACATGCAAACTCCACACAGAAACACCAACACCTACACTGATTTGTGAATTGTGGGTGTGGCATCATGGGTTTTTTTCCGTTAAGTGCATCTAAGTGTTTATGATTCCTTTACCTGAAATGTTGCTAATGTGATTTTACATTTTCAGAAATCAAGGTATGGGAGCTGTCTTTGGGGCTGTCTCTTTTCAGCTGGTACATATTTGTATACCAAAATGGTTCATTTTTGTTTCTTAAAGTTTGTAATTTAGTACCTAAAAGGTACAAAACTGAAACTTTTAAGGAGATATCACCATTGTAACAGCTCTCATACTTTTATTTCAGTGAAAATACATTGTAAAAATACTGGCTGCTTTAAATCTTTAAAGTCCATGCTATTGAATAATTAATGGTAACACAACAACTAGTTAAATAATACTGTATAGACAAAAAAAAAGACCCAATACTCTAGCTTTCTACAACTGCATGATATATTAAACTACAATACACCAGTTTACTGTAGTACAAACTAAAGTTTACTACAATATTTATTACAGATTATCAGTTTACTGATTAATACAGTATGTTGTGGCATTCATTAACAGAGTTATAAATACGCCTACTGTAATACATACAGTACAGTTTACTATACTATGGTTCAAAAACACTATATTTACTATAAATTATTTCAGCATTTTACTGTTAAGTTACATTAAACTAGCGTAAAACAACTTGTATAACTTTAAGGTGCAACATAATTAACTTAACATAATTAACAAAAAACATACATTGTCATTACTTAACTGATCATATAGATTTTTGTGTGTATAAAGCAATAACATGGATATGTATGGCATGTATTTGGCACACTGTAAAATGTGATTAATTACTTTAAAAAAGTGAGTAAACCATTTTGTATTGTTTCACCATTGATATCACAATGTGCGCATCCGCAATAGTCACATTGAAAGATCTGCGATGTTGAATTATTGTTGACAAGGAGCTACAGAACACCTGATTTCTAGAGTCACTGCTAAGTTTAACCATAATAGAGAAAAGATTTATCATTTGCATGTTTTTTAAGGCCTGTGACTGGGCGTTTTAAGAGAGTTTAAAACATTTGGGCGCCAAAAATTACGATGTTTAAAAATTGTATTATTTATACAGAAATTATACAAAAAATGTAATAAATTTTTGTCTTGTTTCTAGTTGAAAACAAGATTATTTTACTTACCCTAATGGCAGATAACCTCACTTTGCGTGTTTTAAGCAAACGCTAATTAATTCTCAGCTCAGTCTTGAGAGATGAAAATAAAAAATAAAAATTTCTCTTGAAGGTGAAAAAAGATTTTACTTGATCTAAATTTTTTTTTTTAAATATTTAGAGTAGAAAGAGACAATGCAAAGTAAGAATTTGTTATTACTGTACCTGAATACTGTTAGACTGCCCAGGAAATGGCCAAATAGAGCTATTTATCTTGTGAAACTGTATTCATATCTCAATATTTATTGTAAAAAAAAAACTTGTAACTGTTATGTTGTAACTTGTAACTGTTAAGTTGATTTAATTTTTATAGTTATGTGCAGTTAGTTTACTTAGTTATCTAAAAAAAACTAATCACTTTTGATGACACACAGTACAGTATAAACATTATATCAACATCACTGTCTGATTAGATTTTTCTCTTGTTATTATTGTAAATAATGTACTCAAAAACGACTTCTGCTGCTTGTTCAAACTACTTATTTAAAACACCCGCTTCGAATATTATCACTCGATTGAATGGGCGTTATCAGTGGTTATTAGCTGATAGATATGGGCCAGTAGGCTACTTTAAAACGAGTTGAAACGATTCTTAGGGTAATTTTGGGGAGATTTTTGTCTGAGCTTAAATGTTTAATCCCCTTAAATTTGTAACTGTTGTTAACTTAATCAATTTGTGTTGGGACAACATGAAGGAATGTTTTAAAGTGTAACAAGAGAAATGTCAAATCAGATCCTGATATTTATCAAATAAGATACCACAGTTTCTGATATCAAACTTACATTTACCCCCCAAAATACTCAAAATAGTAAAATTCCTCCCTAATATAAATAACAGGATCCAAATAGGCTACTTTTTTTACTCCAGCAGTTTGAGCTGAACAGCACATGAGAAAAGAATAGCACTGACACCAGAAGTATTACAAATGTAGAGTTTAATATATATATTTATATATATATCTATGTATTTCTGACATTCTGATAAGGACTGCGGCAGGCGTCACAGTACAGACTGTGTTCTTCCACTGATATGCTAAGCAGAGGAGGGTGATTTACAGGCAGATTTGTACAGTAAGCAGGGGTGGAGAGGACTGTACACCGTTGGATAATGTGCACATCTGAAAACATCTGTTCGCACATCCCTGCTTCATGGTTCACTCCATTGTATTATCCGGTCACGGTTTGAATGAACACACACATGATGATTATCTAAAGGGAATCGTTAAAAATGCATGCTTTGTTCTGTCGCTTTAACCAGGTGACCGAAGATCTTCATTGTAACATGTTTTAAAACCAAGGATTTGCCATCGCTTTGTCCATTCTATGTTGAACATTTCATGTTTAAAATGTCACAGTTGGATGAATAATAAAAAAGTATCAGTATAAAGTCTGTTTTTGTTTTGTGGTGCATTAAATTACTGGCTTCTTTTATAAAAATGCTCTTTTGAAAAGTGAATTGGTAACGTAATCTTTCTTTGATTCAAAAGCGTAACAAGAGCGGTTTTGAAATTAAATCTGTTTCGCTCGTCAGCAGATCATCGGATTTCTGCACATCTTTTGTCCTTTGAAATGTTATCTCAACATATATTTGATTCGTATGATAATGCTTGTAATGGATGCTTTTTCAAATGTGTTTTTGATTAGTTTCCCACCAAAATTAGTGGAGAAAATGCAGAGAAAAAGCATCATGATGAAAAAAATTATGTCATATATTTCACTTCCGAATTTTAGGGCGTCTTGATATTATTGTGACAAGTGCAATACCAATTAAATATTTGTATTTAAATCCACACCAAGTTGGTACATACTGTGAATTCAACCCCAAATCAGAAAAAAGTTTGAACAGGCAAGTAGCGATTTCCAAATTTACTTTGACTTGTATTTCATTGCGGGTGATATGAACACAAAATATTGCATGTTTTTTTTCTGGTCAACTTCATTTCATTTGAAAATATACATCCTTTCCTGTCATTCAGACCTCCAACATATTCCACAAAAGTTTAGAGAGGAGCAGTTTAGGATTAGTAATCAGGTCATTTGGTTAAATAATTGTGTGGTTTGAATCAGGTGATGTCCACAGATGATTGTACAGTTATTATGATGTGGCACAAAAGCAGAATCCAAGAAAGGTCTAGTCCTTTAAGAGCAAAGATGGGCCAAGAATCGCTAGTTTGCCAACAAATATGTGAGAAAATTATTGAAATGTTTAAAAACAAGGTTCCTCAAAAAAGATAGATTTGGATATATCACCTTGAACAACTCATAATATAATTAAAAGATTCAAGGAATCTGGAGTAACTTCAGTGTGTAAAGAACAAGGCCGCTAAACAACCATGATCTCTGATTCCTCAGGCGGCACAAGAATCCTCATTCATCTATAAACGATATCACCACATGGGCTCGGAACTACTTTGGCAAACCTTTGTCAAATACCACAATATATAGTTACATCCACAAATGCCAGTTAAAACTGTAATGTGCCAAAAGGAAGCCCTGTGTTAACAGTGTCCATAAGTGTCGTCGACTTCTCAGGGCTCAGAGGCATTTGGGATGAACCATCTCACAGTGGAAACATGTACTGTGGTCAGATGATCCAGACTGTTACCGACAACAAGTCCAAAAGCCAGGGTCTGTTAAGCATGGCGTTGTGCCAGTACCCTTGGCAAAGGTAACTTGCACTTCTGTGATGGCAACATTAATGCTGAAAAGAAGTTTTGGAGCACAAAATGCTGCCTTCTTTTCCAGGGACGCCCATGGATATTTCAACAAGACAATGCCAAACTACATTCTGCACACATTACAAAGGCCTGGCTGCGGAGGAAGAGTATACAGGTACTTGACTGGCCTGCCTTCAGTCCTGACCTGTCTCTAATAGAGAATGTGTGGTAAATTTTGAAGTGCAAAACGCGACAACGAAGACCCCGTACTGTTGCCCATCTTAAGACTTGTTTGCAGGAGGAATGGGACAAAATTCAGTCCCTAAATGTCTTTTAAGTGTTGTGAAAATGGAATGGCAATGTGTGAATTCTTTACTGTTCCTTTTTTTCTTTAAATGAGTTGCAAGAACCAAAATTAGAATATGTGTTTATTTAAAAAAAGATGCAAATCACGAGGAACACAATAAATAATGTGCTGTTGTATTGTTGGCAGTGAAATACAATCACAATAAATTTAGAAATCACTTCCTTAATTTTATTTGCGTTTTCGATACTGTCACAACCCTTTCTGATTTGGGGTTGTATATATAAGCTCAAAAATATTTTGCGATTATTATTCTGTTCTCAAATCTGTGAGATATAAATTTCAAGAATTCAGAATTTCAAGAAATGATGCAATTGAACAAAAAGTTCAGGAAGGAAAAGATACAATTTTTTCATGTAATTCTGAGTTTCCATCTAACAAAAAGTTAGAATCGTTATGAGTAGATTCAGTACTGATAGGAAAAAGCCTGAACTGTATTTAAAAAGTCACAATTATTATTATTTTTTATTACTATTTTTAATCCCTGTTGCATAAATTACAGTTTTTCTGGATTTGTGCCCTGGACAGTTTAAAAAAAATTCACCGATGCAGATTCTGTGTGGGTCAATTAAACAATCAACTAAAACAAAGCTGTAAATCTTTTTGCTATTACAGCCATTCTTTTTAAAAACGATTCCGTCAACATTTAATTTGACATAAATGCTAAACATAAGCGGTCACCTGTAAACGAATCCTCTCAGATTACGATAACACATCCCTGTGCCTTTTCACATTAGAAACGCGCGTGACAACAGATGCGGTGGTGAACTGGAATGAGAATGCATGTACACACCGTATAAAAACCCTCCCGCGTCTTCATTAACAACAACACAAGCATTCATTATGACTGCTAACAGATAGAGATGAGCAAAAAAAAACATGCGTCTATTGCAGCTGCTATAAGGTATCAAGAAGCCTTTACTGTAGTGCACTCAAAAGTAAAGGCTAAATCACATTCAGTCAGCACACTCGAAACAGACGCGACTGCCTCCTCACAAAACACCGGCACGGACACAACCTCACGTACGCACGAAACTCGCCGTTAGCTTCAGGTTATAAATACCGAATGTGAGGGCACTTGCAATTATCAATTGTGTAATCACTACAACTATTACTCAGTCACCAATAATCATTAGACTATATTTCATCAAGAACACACACTGAGGCATATCACAGAATTCAGCAATAAACAAACAAAATAAAATGTCCTTTTTGTCCCTGACGTACACTAATGCTTATTTCAAAGATAGAGAGAGAAAGAGAAGCCATGGCTATCCACCGTTGGAAGTCCTTCGTATGAGAAAAAAACGGAGATGGTTCGCTGTGCCCAAATCCTCCATGGGACAGAAGTGAGCAAGTGTTTTGCTTGACATTGTAGGAGTCCTGCAGGTTTTTGTACAAGTTCGGACAAGAGAAATTGCAGCATCCAGTAGTCTCGTAGTTGTCGCCTGTCGATGAAACAGACTTGTGCCAGCTCAGGGTGGCATTCGATTGTGTGTCTGGGGAAAAGCAGTGAGACTTCCAAGGATATTCTAGGGCCTGATGTCTTAAAAAGGATCCCTGCTAAGGTATAAATCAGTATCTTTCCATTGAGTTTATAGGGAGATATGCACTACAGTGGCCCTGAAAAGTATGTGGACACATTATGGTAGTCAAACATTAGTGGATCACGTTGACCACTCAAACTGACCTCAGAAAAATCTGCAGAAATCATTTTAAAAAAGTCAGTTTTGAAAATCGAATGGGATTTTGTTAGTATATGCCATGTTATGTTATTAAAAGTTTAGCTAAAAAGCACTTTAATATCAATATAACCCCACTGTATTTGAAAATATGCTTATTTTACAACTCCCCTAGAGTTAAACAGTTGAGTTTTACTATTTTTGAATCCATTCATCTGGTCTCTTCGTCTAGCGGGAGCACTTTTAGCCTAGCTTAGCATTGATCATTGAATCAGATTAGATCATTAGCATCTTGCTAAAAATTGCCAAAGAGTTTGAATAGTTTTTCTATTTATAGCTTGACTCCACTGTGGTTACATCTTGTACTAAGAACAATGAAAAGTTGAATGATTATTCTGGCGTAATAATCAAAGAACTTTGCTGCTGTACCATCGCTGTAGCAGGCACTTTGACTTCGTTTACATGGACATCCTGCTGAAAAATCCAGCTTAAACCAGCCTAGGCTGGTTGGGTGGTTTTAGCTGGTTGACCAGCCTGGTTTTAGAGGGGTTTTGGCCATTTCCAGGCTGGTTTCCAGCTATTTCCAGCCTGGTCTTAGCTGGTCAGGTTGGAAAATGACCAGCTAAATCCAGCTAAAACCAGCCTGACCAGCCTGGTTTAAGCTGGACATAGTTGGTTTAGGCTGGGCTCTCAGCCTGCCTAGGCTGGTCAAGCTGGTTTTAGCTGGCTGGAAATGGCTGGAAACCAGCCTGGAGGTGGCCAAAATCTCTCTAAAACCAGGCTGGTTTAAGCTGTTTTTTTCAGTAGGGCATCAGTAATCAAATTATTTACCTTAATCTAATTAAGACAGTAATATAATTAAGGCGTTTGAATTGCTTTTTATATGTTCCTTTCATGATTCTGTTTTACATGTTATAGCGCATATATCGATTAACGTAATTGCGTCACCGCGCTATCCGCATTTCCTCCGCAGTTTCATGTCATTTCGGCTGTTTTATTTTTAATTTGTCAACTTTAACTGCAGTTTGGCATTTTCACTTTCATTCAGGAACATTTCATGCATGCCCCCCTAACAAACGTGATATTAGATGCGAGTATGAACTGTTGGAGGAACTGTTTCATTCATACTATTCATATTCATACTATAAAAGTCTTACATGACGGTAATAGTTCGATTAAGGTGTTTACAATTCTGTACTGCACTTCTATAATGCGACTAAAATTGGCATACTCCACTTAATTCGATTTCTCTTTAGTTCGATTATGACCTTAATCTGATTAAATTAATCAAAAATCACTGTTTACATGGTAGACTCTTAATCAGAATATTGTCTTAATCACATTAAAATCGAATTATTGGTGTCCATGTTAACGTACTCAATGATAATACGCAAGAACAGAAAATGAGCTAACTGCATCATTATAACCAAAACTGAACACCTGCTTGAAAAGCGAGCCTGCCTTGTAGCATGGAGACATTTGTGATTAGTTGATTAGCTTTAAATTAAAAAATGATCAAAACTCTTTGGTCATTTTTGAGCGAGATGCTAATGGTCTAATTTGATTCAGTGATCTATACTAGCGATTCTCAATCCTGCTCAATCGCAGCCCCCGCTATGAATATTTAGTATGTTTCTCTTACCACATTGGAGCTTTGTTCCATTTAAGGACCAGAAGTGCCCTGAAAAGTGGATATCACAGGATATTCTGCCAAGTGTTTCAACTTAAAGGTAGATGTGTCACATGATTACAGTTAAATACCGCTTTGTGGTTATGTAATATTTTAAAATGATGCAAACTGTTGCGTAGTGCAAATCTTTTTATTATGTTTTTAATTTAAGTAAACTTCAGGTTCTGTCAATTTCCTGTGTGCAGGGGGTAGAGGACAGTGAACACTATGTAGGGAACATGCTGATCTCAGCACAGTTCCACATTAGAGCATTTTCCTCAATTGTAAAAAATGCTGGGTTTCACACAATCGATTTGTGTTGTGACAACATGAAGGATTTAAGTTAACGTGAATTTTTACAAATTTAAGTGGTTTAAACATTGTGTTGTTTCAGCTCATTATAAAGAAGTAGTTTGAACAAACATAAGTGTAATGAGTTGGTTATCTAAACAGGTGTTAAACAAAAGTCAAATATAAATAAAACAGTGTGTGGGCTGGAGGACCAGGGGTCCGTTCTTCGTACCTCACTTCAATGATCTAAGATGACTTGACAGATCCTGGATCTTTTAATCTTGATAACTGATCTCTGGCAAATTTGGTTCATCAAACAAGCTTCCGAATCAGATTAAAATGTCTTGATGAACTGACCTGAGATGCATGTGTTGTGAAGGTCAGATCTATCAATCCTTGAAATCATGATCAGCAATGCATCAATTGGCTGAAGGCACAGAAGCGTAATGACATCATCTGATTATTGTTCAATTATCCATGTAAGCAAAACTACATAAAATTTGTAGTAAACGGTTTGTTAAATATGATACGCAATAACTTTCCACTTTCCAAAGGCTTTACACTTTCGTGTGTCAGGAGTATTTAGCCATTTTTTAAAATTTAGAGCAGATTTTCTTTATTATAGTAGCCTATTCAAGTTTTAGTATGCATTTGTATCTAAAAGTCCATATTAATAAATGTTCTCTTTGAACCCCTTGGGGAGAACCACTTATTATTTCGGAGTGCAGATTGCATAAATGTTATATATATATATATATATATATATATATATATATATATATATATATATATATATATATATATATATATATATATATATATATATATATATATATATATATATATATATATATATTTATGCAACCTGCACTCCGAAATAAAAGTACAAATATAGGTTTTTTTACTATTTTTCTATTTTTCCAAGTGTATAATTACTACTATAAGAAAATATCTTTCAGTATTACTTTTGCTTGAATTGACCCGATCTAATCCTGTTTATATCAAATTGGCTGCTTAATGCTATGCTATGACAACAACTCTTGGATGAGTTTTGAGAAACGAAACGATCCTGGATCATGTCAAATCGTCAATAACCAAATCCAGCTAATTGAGTAATCCACGTACGAAGAACAGACCCCAGCACTGAGAACCACTGATTTATGCTAAGCTAAACTAAAAGTGCTCTTGCCAGACCAGGAGATCGGCTAAATGGACTCAGAAATGGTAAAACTCAACTGTTTGACTCAAGGGGAGTTATAAAATGAACCATTTTTTAAAAATGTTGTGTTCAATTAAGACTTTATTTTCTTCATCTTCAGAATACAAATGACTTTATTTTTAATAAAATCAGAAATATTTTTGTCCCTCTGTTGAACATATAGTCATCAAAATGCTAAACATTCATTAAAAGATTAAAAAATAAATATTTTTTATTTTTATTTTGAAACTACAGTTTCTTAAATTGTTTAAGATAATTTAGACTGAGGGCGACACAGTGGCGCAGTAGGTAGTGATGTCGCCTCACAGCAGGAAGGTTGCTGGTTCGAGCCTCGGCTGGGTCAGTTGGCATTTCTGTGTGGAGTTTGCATGTTCTCCCTGCGTTCGCGTGGGTTTCTGCGTTCGCGCTTGTAAGCTCGCGATCTACTGCCGTTTGTTGTTGCTATGGCCACCATCAGCTGTTCCTACACACGTGCGGCGGTCAAGTTTCAGAATAGTTCAGTTTTTGCCACTGTGTGGATTAATACTGAATGTGTGTCACTGTTTTTACTTATGGCTGAGAATAGAGCAATATGCTGGTGTTTAACTGCATTGCTTTAATGCTCTCCTGCATTGGGCTCACACATACACTCTGCACTCTGACTACTTCAATATTGTTGATAAGCCGTGGTGAGCATTTCACTCTGTCTCATGCTGAACTCTGTCATCAGTCCAATCAGCGCAGATTAGCATCTCGCTAAGGACGGGTTTGGGAACAAATGAATTGCTGGACGAATCATATGGGAGTCGCTGGGATAATTAGGTAAAAATAAATGCATATTATAAGACAATGAAAGTGTTTTTTGGAGACCCCTAAAACCAAAATATGACCCTTTCAATGTATAATAGGGCTCTTTAATTTATTTGGGTCTGATGGGAAGCATTATTATCCTGACTCTCAGACTGGGGAAAGACTGAACCCAAACTGTGCAAAGGTCGGTAAAGGTAGAGATGACGTTCTATGGTTTTGCGATCAGTTTGGTCTGACATGGTCGCACATATAGTTACATTGAGTTTTACATTTACATTTTTATTCTGAAGATGCGAGAATTTTTTTTTGGAAATAAATTGTCCTAGATTTGTGTCCAACAACTTATAGGGGCCAATGTATTTTTTAATAATTTGCCAGTTGCTATACAATACAAAGGGTACATTTACATGACAATCATGTACTAATAACAGCAAGCTTTTCAGTTGAATATTTGAAAAGTTTCGTATGAAGATGATAACATTTTCAAAACAAACCCTCTTCACTCAGAACCACAAAAATCAATACAAATGTGTCAATATTCATGCCAGGCCAATAGTTGGCGATTTTACGTTGTAAAACAAAAATAACCATGCATCAGCGCACACACAGGTGTACAGTATATTTCCCTACTTTATACTATGTGAAAAACAGGATCTTAGCTGTGTAGTAGTGTCCAAATCCATAGTAGGTACAAATGATTTGAGCAGGTCTTGTGATAATGATAAATGGCAGGTGTTGTAATTCAAATTTCATTCATACTATTGATATTCATACTATAAAGAACACAATTTTCTAATGGTCATCAAGTAGGTTCAAAATTCAAATGGACCTACATGAGTATTATGCCATTTCAGACACCCCGAGAGTCCACCATTGTTTTGTTTTGCTTGTCATGTACTGTTCTTGCTCTTGTCTATTTACTAAACAATTAATATATATGCACATGATCTAAATTTTTCAAAATCATATTTTTGTAGTTCACACAGAGAGAACCCATAGATATATACATTAGATGTCGCCTACCCTGTTGTTGTCTATTGCAAGGAATGCGTCAATAGAGCCGCCATTTTAGTACAGGGTAGCGCTCCTTTGAAATGAATGCGGAACCAAGCTGCAGTGGAGGACTCTGGCCATCCAGAGCCAGAGATATACACATATACCTATGATCAGTAGGTAAGTATGCAATTTTTTAAAGTTATGAAAATTATTATTTTACATCAGTTTTCTACATTGATGGATCAGTGATCGCACAGGCATTCCTGACAAAAAGCTTGTGTTTGTGTGTATGGAAATGTACTATCCACCCTCCCTGTTAAATTTGATCTAATCCGTGTCCTGAAACACCCACCGCCCCTTCCTGCTTCACTTCTCATACTGACGGAGGGAGCGATTCGTTTGTTAATGAATCTCCATTATGAACGACTCGTTCACTTAGCCACAGTAATACAAGTTTCTGGCACCGCAGCATCTCGTTGTCGTATTTTTTTTGCATCGTTTGCTGGTTTTATTCAACAAAACTAGCATAAGACGAGTATTAAGTGCGAGTTGGTGCTACTTTCATACTTTCATAACATACAAAAACGTAAAAAACTAAAGCTTACCTATGAAATGTTCTACCTTTGTACTTTGTTTGCTTGTTACTACACCCGTAGACAATGTTAAAGTCCAGCATCTTCACATAGTAACACTGTCTTGACTAGTGCACTTGAATGACATTTGTCCTGGGAGCACTGACCAAATGTGGCGGCACTATTGACGCATGCTCAGGGGCCGTATGCGATATCTAGTGTATATATCTATGGAGAGAACCCATTTTTAAAATGGCCGAAACACTAAAAATGGCCGAAACACTAAAAAAAAGTCTGCTTTTAGTTGGAGAAGTTGTCATGTAAATGCCCCTAAGACTGACACTGTATAGTCTGACAATCTGACAATATATTTTCTAAGTACATACACGGATTGTGTTGTTGATTTATGCTGTTGATTAAGGCTGTCATTGATGAGGTCGGTTTAGGGGTTAAAATCTCTCTCGGGAGTAGCTCTATCTAAACTTCTGCCACATCTGCATTCATATTTCTACATCTAGTTCATGGCTTACAAAAGTGCAAAAAACTCACTTGCTATGTGAACCTGACAAAAAAGTGTTCAGGGACAAAATAATACTTAGAACATTATCTCTATACAAGATAAATATGGCATGTCACATTTATGAATATATAATTCATATTTGCCTTTACATTTGTCCTCTCGTTGACACTTATCTACACATCTTTATGTACAGTATTGGTATATACAATAAGGGAGAGTGTGGCACTGCGTTTGAAGCACTTTGGAGGGCGTATGGATGTGGAAAGACAACAGAAAATGCAAGGCAGTGCGTTAGAACAGAACCAGTGATTGATTGGCTGCTAAAAGCCCTGATAGTGAAGGAATAATCACAGAAACGTGTTTGAGTAAAAACACGGTTTTCGTTTTGCGAGTAAAGGGTGAGGAATTGACATTTCCAGAGTTCCCACACATATTCAGACCAATAAATTCCCATGAATAGTTTTTCTACTTTCCAAAATGAGAATTTTGAAATCAGAAACCCTCACAAAGAGGAAAAACTGAGAATAATTAGAATTTAAAATGTCTATGAAACATTTAAAGGGGTCCTATTGTGCCCATTTTACAAGATACAATCATGGATAATGTAGTATACCATGCTGCAAATGCTCATTTTTGTGGTTTGGTAGCAAAAATGTGCTGTTTTGGTGTGCGTCTCTTTAAAATCCTGCCCACTTTTCATTAGAATGTGGTGCCTTTACAGCTTGTGCATCAGTTACTCCAACAAAAACAAACAAAACATCTTTAAATATGTTTTTAGAAACATCACTTAAAGCCTTGTCAGTTTAAACTCCTGAAATAAATACACAGATGACTTATTATGTGTATCAAATGCACACAAGGGTATGTCCAAAGCACACAAATTCACATATTGTGGTGACGAGTGAATGCAGATGAATGTAAACATTCATGTTGGGAACAGCTCATATGTGTATCAGTATCCCAGGTAGCAAAGAATTCTGGCCCAGATTTGGCATAAATCTGGCACAGCAGGCATTCATCTGGCACTGGCATTGCAGATGTGACACACCAACATATCTGGCCCAGTTCGGGCTCAGTTATGGGTTATTAACTTGGCTGAGACCTGATATGGTCCATGTTTGGCCCTTGTCTGGAAGCCAGACTTGGTCCAGTCATGTACTGTAATTCACTGCAGCATGTGGGCCGAGCAAAAGCTGATTGTCTGGGCCAGAGATATTTTTCTATGTGGGATATTAGATCTGTGAAAGAGCATTAAAATAAAAGACAACACACTACCAACACAACGTAACCAAGACCTGGCCCAATATTATGCCTACAATGACAGCGCTTGAGGGATTTCATAAACAGTGCTTACTGATATACAGAATAACTCCCTTTGGAGTGACTTTGTGCTTTGTTACTTTCCTGGACATTTCCATGCTCAAATAGTGAAACATTACACACTAAAGGAAGTTGAGAGTGTAAACAACATAATATGACCCCTTTAAAATTCACAGATCATTTTCAAACCTTAAGTGAGGGAACCTTGGATTTCACAACTTGCTATCAGGTACTGCATTGTATCTTACAGTCTCTGTACGAAAATTCACTAAAGCAGTTGTTACTGTGTTAGCATTAGTTTATAATGTGAGTTTCTGAGTGTTCTATTGCAGAAAAATGTGCGCATCAGTCATTCACTATATAAATATTCACTATATTTATTGACCTTCCGCTAATATCCGTCCCTCAGTTTATACTACGTAGTTCAGAAATAAAACACAGAAACGTTGCTTTTAAACACAAACGCGTTGTCTGGAATTATTTTCAATTGTATAATAAAAAAGTATATATATATATATATATATATATATATATATATATATATATATATATACATACAGTTGAAGTCAGAATTATTAGCCCCCCTTTGAATTCTTTTTTCATATTTAAATGTTTCCCAAATTAAGTTTAACAAAGCAGGGAAATTTTCACAGTATGTCTGATAATATTTTTTCTTCTAAAGTAAGTCTTATTTGTTTTATTTTGGCTAGAATAAAAGCATTTTTTTTTTTCAAACCATTTTAAGGTCAACATTATTAGCCCCTTTAAGCTATATTTATTTTCGATGGTCTACAGAACAAACCATCATTTTACAATAAATTGCCCAATTACCAATTAACCTGCCTAGTTAACCTAGTTAAGCCTTTAAATGTCACTTTAAGCTGTATGGAAGTGTCTTGCAAAATATCTAGTCAAATATTTTTACTGTCATCATGGCAAAGATAAAATAAATCAGTTATTAGAGATGAGTTATTAAAACTATTATGTTTAGAAATGTGTTGAAAAAAAATCTTCTCTCTGTTAAACAGAAATTGGGGAAAAAATAAAATAAAAAGGGGTGCTAATAATTCAGGGGGGCTAATAATTCTGACTTCAACCGTATATATTAGTCAACATTTAAAGTAAATCAAAAAAGTTAATCAAAGATGTCCAAAGTGTATTATTCAATATACATTTAGGTTTGAGGACAACTAGGATGAAAGATTTTGATCCACATCAAATGTTGACTAATATATATTTACAGTGTATAATATATAGGATTTAAAATGTGCAGTGAATGCTTTTGAATTGCCTAGATGTGTTTTGTTGTATCATAATTGTTTTCATTATTTTCATTTTAAACTACCTACAGTAAAAGCAAATGACTTACATAGCTCTATATAAGAAAAGAAAACTTGTCTGCTAATATAATGAAACGCAATACTTAGTAAGACCAAGGATTGGTCAGTAGTATTTTAAGGTTGGGATTAGCGAATGGTCAATATGACTGATAAAGCAGTGTGTTGTGTAGGTTAGTGTGGCCGGGAAGGCGCAGTCAGACTGCCTGTGATGGTGGAGAGCAGGTTGGGAGACCGGCGGCTGAAAAATTCAGTCAATCAGAGTAATTATTAACACCTGTTTTCTCTCACTCAGCTCCAGGGAGCGTAACCACTGGTGTTGTTCTTCCAGGTTTTGGCATCAGTGTAGTAAAGTTTGTTTGGAGTTTGGAAGAAGGAGGCAGGGCGGCGATACAGGTAACTCATTCATTCATTCGTTTTATTTTCAGCTTGTTCCCTTTATTAATCTGGGGTCGCCACAGCGGAAGGAACCGCCAACTTATCCAGCACATGTTTCACACAGCGGATGCCCTTCCAGCTGCAACCCATCACTGGGAAACATCCATACACTCTCATTCACACACATACACTATGGAAAATTTTAGCTTACACCAATTCACCTGTACCTCATGTCTTTGGACTTGTGGGGGAAATCGGAGCACCCAGAGGAAACCCACGCAAACACAGGGTGAACATGCAAACTCCACACAGAAATGCCAACTGACCCAGCCAAGGCTAGAACCAGCGACCTTCTTGCTGTGAGGCGACAGAACTACCTACTGCGACACTATGTCGCCCTCACAGGTAACTCAAATATTTTTATTTATATTTTTTTATAAACAGCGCATGCGATAGCGTCTCTCTCTCTGCTCGTTTTCCATTCTCTGCCAGCCAATAAGTACACTGACTGACTGAAGCTGCGGTCACACTAGAATTTGAGCATGCAAGATTCTGTAGTACAGCGCTGCGAGAAGGGACGAGACTAAACAAGATGATTAGACATTTAAAAAAGCGAGCGATTGGTCCTTATTTAAAATCTCTGTCCAGAGAGGTCATGTTTTGATTCTCGATTGGTCTCACGCAGTCAAGTGATGCAATTTCGCAGGTCAGAGTTCACCAAGCTTGAACTTTGCAATGCAGCGAACTGCAAAACTTGTCGCACGAGCTTGCATTTCCAGTCTGACGCATTCGCATGCGTATGAATGGAAGTCTATGGGGAGAAAAGTCCAGTGAGACTGCAGCTTTACTTGTTCAGCCGACCGTGCCTTCTCCGCCACAGTTAAAAATATAACTAACAATAGAAAGTGAAGGAGAGAAGAAAGGAAGCAAGAACGAAAGAAGGAAAAAAAGAAAGGAAGGAAGGATAGAAGAAAATAAAAACTGCAGCATTGCAAAACTACTTAAACATGCTATATGCCACCAAGTCATCTATAAAGAGCATGGCATGGACCCTGTAGCGAAAACAAATCTGCCCCACTCTTATTCAATGAAAGTGGGTCCCAGTTCCAAGCCACCTGCACGAAAAAGTGTATGAGGTTGCTTTAAAGTCAGCAGACTGCTCCCTATGTGCATTGTATTATAATTGCAGCTCTGATAAGGCAGAAATAAAAACATCCCAATTGAACAAAACCAACAACACAACGACAAAATGAAACAGACAGAATCGTTCAGAGAGAAACAGGAATCGTTACACAAAACTCCAGGTTCCTCCAGTGGCAATTTGAACGAAATCCTTTCTGTTGCTTTTTTATATGGCACCTGTTGTGTGGCTGGCGTCTTATCTAGTCCTTCGTGTAGTATCCATGACTCAGGGTTTGGCCGAGGTGGGGTTCCGGTTGGGCCTCCCTTTGGGTGATGCTGCTGGGTGGGCTCAGGGGTCATAGCGTGGTGCTCTGGCCCTCCTCCTCGGACACCGAATCCCCCTCCGGAGAGCTGACCGCAGCAAAGGAGCTCCGACATGGGACCACCCTGAACTCGTCCAACAGGCTGTCCAGGTTGACGTTGATGGAGGGAATTTCCAAACTGAAGAAATCTGCTGTAGAATCATGGGAAATGGGAGCAATGGCCACGACAAGACAGATTCAAGGTAAAACAGAGAGAAACGATGAAATGGCGACGATGAGGATGTTGAAAGACACAAAGAGAGAAAAAGCAAAAAAAAAGCGATTTCAGTTTCCAGGCCACTTGATATAGAGGGAAGGTCAGCGAAGGGGGTTAAATTGTGTGTTGCAGAAGGAGAGGGAATGGTTTCCTGGCATTTTACACAGAGATTCTGTCATACTGAGCCATTTGGGAGGAACGAGAAATATTGGTTCCGTTTGCTATGAAGCCTGCAGTACTCGCTACTCTTTCCTCGTTGCAACAAGTACAAAGTAGTACATATACAGTTCACCACAATCAGTGTTGGGGAATGTTACAATAAGTCAATTACAGCATTTCGGTTTACTGAAAGTAACGTGATACTTTCGTTGCTTCTCTCACAATCAGGGATCTCTATATTCTTTAAAACTGGGGTTTCCTGCTTGGGTTGCAGATGTAGAAAGTTTGAGGTATTTTTACTGTGAAAACGTATTTGTCCATCTACATTATTAACCCACAACAACAAACATAACACGGAACTATGGGCCCTATCATACACCAGGCGCAATAAGGCGCAAGACGTGTTTGCCTCAATGCGTTGCTTTACTTTCAGACCAACGCAACCTTAATTTTTCCTGTTTTCCGCCACGTTGTTTAAATAGCAAATCCATTTGCACCACTTTGTGGACTCATGGGTGTTTCGGTTTAGAAAAGAGGTGTGTTAAGGCGCATTCCTCTTTTGAGGAACTAAAATAGACTGTGCAATTGACCAGCTGAAAGCAGGTCTAAAGTCCAGCGCAGAGCGTGTTAGTTGAGCGCCTCGCTTACAAATTGCTTGAAACACGCAGGATGTACAGCAATACAGAAATATCTTTACAAATGAAAAAGAATTAAAGGAATAAAATATTACAAATTATTATTTTCTACATAAATATAAAAACCGCTGCCTTTTTCACCTTGGGGGCTTTTTTTAGTTTATTCATGTCAACTTGCTTTTGTATAATGTTATTATTATTATTAGCAATAGTATTTATTATTTGCATATTTATGTTTGTTTTATTAAAAACAAGCTTAGATTTGTCCACCTCTCAGGTTTTGAACCATATGGGGCATAGCACGTGTGTTTGTATATAATTCAGTTTTTTGACCACACTTCCTTATTATTGCTTATTTATTCTTTTGCTGGAAATTAGAACTGAATTTAGAAATAGTTTAGAAACAAATCTTTGCGCTTCACAAATGAAATTAATTATGTAGGCTAATGGATGTCTGTGCATACCCTCCAACACCGTTTCCTTATCCACAAAAGAGAGAAAGAGAAAATGAAAGTAAAGGCTGATTGGAGGAGGCTCATTCTTTATCCTTGCACTGCAGATGATCTTTTTAACTCGCTAGTGAAGCGTTCAGTTCTTCCACTATGCGGCATGGCACGATGCAACTGACTCTTAAAGGGAATGGTAGATCAAACTTTGATTGGTTTATTCTCAAAACACACCCATAACTCATTAAGAGAATAAGCTCAACCCTGTTGGACCATGCACCGCGGCACTTTTTCCATCTTTAAAATAGCAAAAGTGGATGCTTTTGCGCTATGCGCTTTAGACTGTGACTAGATCGTTAAAATAGAGCCCAATATGTTCAAAGATATTTAAATGTCACATAAAAACTGCATTAGAGATTACACAGGAAATACAATCATTTAAAATAATGCAACTACATTTGTAACATACATGTTCTAGAATTAAACAGTCTACTAGTCTAGGGGCATTTTAGGGCAAAGTTGTAACTTGTTACATTTTACAGTAACATATGATGTTAACAGTTACATGTAATTATCCAGCAAGCATTTATTTTGTTTTTAAAAGATGTCTAATAGACATCAAAACATCGTCATCTTAGCTAAAACAAGGCTAAATTTGAGCTGTCAGTGAAAATCTAATTGACGTCTAGAAATAGGCCAAAACTAGACTAGTCTTCAAATAAACAGAAATGAATGACTACACATATAAATCTGTCTAATCTGTCAATTTGACGACTAGTCTAGTTTTGGGCTATTCTTAGATGTCTATTAGATTTTGACTGACCGCCCAAGTTTAGCCTTGTTTTAGCCAAGCTGTCTACGTTTAGATGTCTATTAGACGTCTATTACTGTATATAGAAAATTGTTTGCTGGGTAGTTTGGAACAGTATATTAGATAAATAATATAAAGTAACACGTTACTTTACTTGTTACTTGACGAGTAGTTTTATTAAATAATGCATTTCTTAAACACGCATTACTTGTAACACGCATTACTTGTAACATGTTACTTGTAATGCACAATACTGTACTCGTAATTGCCAGTTTATACTTCTGCATCAAGTCCATTTGGTCGCATACCCTTCCTTCTCCATACCCAGACATGAACTCTGTCATGCAGAATGAATGTAACTATACATTGTTACAATGCGTATTGCAAGATCTTTGATTGGCCAATTTGGTGAGTGTGGGTAGGACAGAGAGCCATAGGAGTGGAGCAAGGCTGGTTTAAAAAAACTTGAGTCCTGCAGATGGATACTTTTGTTTAGTGGTTATTTTATGAATAAAGTTGTTGAACATTCAACGGTTCCTGCCTATTTTTTCTCTGAATGAATGTGAGTTTGACTGCTACAGTAGCATTGAATGCATTTCAGAAGTGTTCTTACAGAGCAGCACAGACAGAATGCAGAAGTATAAATGTTTACAATTTACGACTTGTAACACGTTGCCCCAACACTGACCACAATGACCGAATTAACACATAAGACAACAAGACGGGTGCAAATTGAAGATGTGGTAACATTAAGAACCTTATCAGTGGACTTTGTGGATTGGTGGACTGTATCTGATTGTGATGACCTCCCCTTTGTAAGAATGAGATGGACGCAGACGAAACAGTCACAACTGTGAGGTGCAGAAAGTTTCACCGTTTCCCCGTGATGAACCCGACTCAAAGAGAGTTTGGTTGGGGTTTACCTGGCACCACCTAATGAGGTGGCGGGGATATTGGTAAAGGGAATGGATCACAATGTGAGGTCAGGGCCGGAGGCTTTGAGATGAACGTCATAAGCGACAACGCTGGTAAATATGGGATGTTGCTGGGGAAAGTAAGGCCATAAGCCATGCACAGACCAGTCTCACACCATGCACAGACTACACTGACAGAATGAAGAAGCCAAGGACAGCCCCGCGTTTGGAGGAGAATGACAGAGCTGGAGAAGGGAGTGTGTTACGGTATGAGACAGAGCAAGGCTATGGTAGGCCCCAGATTCAGCCACAGCACCAGGCCAGACGGTGTGAGATGAGGCTATGGCACGGGCACAGCAGGTTCTGGCTTACCCTAAATGTCCCCCTCACACTCAGCCCACACTCAGTCCCTGGCCTCACACAGCTGCAAGGTGCACAACGATGACAGGGGATAAAAGAGTCATACATCAATCAGTGCTCAGGAGAATGACTGACAGACACGCCTCAAATGAGAGAACATACAATCAGTGCCATAAAGCGTGCCACTAAAATGATACAAAGACCACAGGACCTTACTCTTGAGAAACAGTCTTACACTGACGCTGACACAATAACTAGGGCTCATTCTGAACTTTGAGGGTGAAGTGTGCAATTTTTGGCAGGATCATATAGTTTCTTTTGTGTTAGTGTCGCATTGAGTAAAGTAAATTAATACCTTGCAATAAAGTTTGAAATACAGTGTAGTCGACATTAGAATTTAGTTTTGTGTTGCTTAGGTGCAGCTTCATGTTAAATAGTTGCAATAAAAAAATTGGCATGCCCCTTTATTTGTAAAGTGCCATTTGGTTTGAGGTGACCCTCCAAACATTTTTAGAGAGTACCCCCCTTTCCTAGGGAAAGTCTGTGCACACCACTGCTCGTCTAGTTTTGGCAACATGGTGTAACAATGAATTCAACTTGCAGATCAAACAGCTTTGTTTCAGTCAAGGTGGCTACATGGGAATCTTCCACCCTCATGTGTCAATTACTGTACCAATTACATGGAGTCCTATTGAAATAGCTTGATTTCTTTAACAATGGGAAATGTAAGGACACTTTCAAGCTTAAAAGTTAAATGTAATGCTGGTTAGCCAATTTGGAGTTGACACAGTGCCTGACAAGCTTTCACGTTACTAATTTGGACAAATCTTTAACTGTTGCATGTCATTCCGACTGTGTGGAATGAAAATCAAGTCAACCAGTAAAAATCACTATCAAGGACCACGCCACAACCAATGCTTGTGACACTTTGTTACGAGTTGTTTGAGAGATGTGAGTAATAGTTCTGAGGTTTGAGAAGAGAAGCATGGAATGATTATTGAATGGGCTGGTCGGGGAGTCTTGTCCAGGGAGGCTCGGAGTGGAGGCTTCATCTCGTAGGTGAGAATGGAACCTTTAGAAGACATCCCGATGCAGCCTGTGGAAGAGGTGAGGGATTTTAAGAGGTATAGGGGGGAGGGGGTTGTAGAGGATGAATAGATGAGTTTAGAGGGAAATGGGTGGGAGGGAGTGAGAATCTGAGTCAAATGTTTTAGGGAGGGACACTTTACCTAAATAGTAGATGAGGGAAGCTGATTGGTTTAGGTGTGGTCCCGCTGCTGAACTTCTGTTAATTCATTAACTCCATTTAATGTTTGCCAGTTTGTCTTCTATGCAGTTTGACTAACCTAAAGAGAGTAAACTCAGTGACTGTTGTGTTTTGGCTCAAGTAAAGTCATAGACCTGGTGCAGGACTCCCTGCTTGTGCTTGGTCAGAAAGGTTGGAGGAAAATCTTTATGGAAACATTTTCAATGGTGGTGCAAAAATTACACACTTCCCTTTCTAGTCAATTCACAGTACCTTCCTGCACTTACAATGAATTCCCTTTGTTTCCATATTTTGTTGTAGAGCTGAAATATATAATCCTTGGGATTCAAAAAATAATTATCATACAGTAGTATACATCTCAAAGGCAACTGAATCTATGGGTTCCCCCTATTTAATAAATCTCTTTACATATCATGGGGGATCTGGCTCCTTAAAGTCCATCGCCTGCGTAGGACGGAGAGACAGACAGTTTGAGAGAGGGACGCTGGATTCCCAATCGTGATGGTGCCACTGAGGCATGTTTACCTGTGGACATGCTCTCTCCGGGGGATAATCCGTCAAGTAGACCCTGCTCCAGGGGCTGGGGGACCGTAGGGGGCACGGTGGGCGGCTGGGGAGGGGGCAGACTGGGTCTCTGCCTGGGCTTTGGGGTGGGCCGGGACTTTGTGAGCGTACCAGTCAGAGAAGTTGGTGGTGAGGACAGTGTATGGGGTCCCCCTAATGGGGTCTGGCCAGGGGAAGAGGTGGGCGCATGTCCAGGGGGACAGCCCAAACCGTAAGGGGAGGGGGTACTTGGGGGAGTGGGGGACAGGCTAACCGGAGACGGCTGACCTGTGGATTGGTCTGACATCCCCCCCGATTGGCCGTAGGGAACCTTGGGCGGCACAGGGGCCAGTTTCTTAGACACTGCAGGGAGAGAGAGGAGACAAAATCAAAGTTGCATACAAGTAACCTTTATTCTAAACAATTCTGTTTACACCTGGTACTAACATTCACTGCAGGTGATGCAAACACACACAAAAATTAGATGTGGTTTGGGTTTTTTTGTTTAATCAATTTTTTTAGAAGGATTTCCAATTGGTGTTAACAATAGTCAAATGAGTAGGCCCACATGGAATCTGCGCGCGCAGAATTTAGCAGATTTTCCACAGATTTTCCACAGATTTTCCGCAGATTTCCAGCCCATCATTGATTGTGTTTATTTATTTGAGTAAATGTGTGTAAATCTATATTTATTCAGTTTTTAAATTAATTACAGTAATATTATTGACTAATATGAAAATGTTCATCTGATTTATGTACAATGCAGTTTGTACAGTAATATTTTCTGTCTTTTAGTAGAGATATTATATGAGAGACTTGCTTTGTTTACCGAATAAAGTGAATCTAATTGGATTTGCATTTTAAACATTAAATAAAAGTTAAAAAGATATAATTTTTTATTTCACATATTAAGGTTTTAGCTTTGATACTCCCAAAATAATTCTGCAGAAATCCACAGATTTTTACAAAAATTCTCAGCAGAAATAGCAAAAAACGTCCGCAGAATCCGTCTGGCCCTACAAATGAGTCCCATTTTTATTTTGACTAAATGTGACTTTTCAGACTGAATCACTTCCTTAGAAAGAATGAATCCAAGAAACTCTGCCAACCAGAAAACACAGCCTACCAATTATTATTTCATGCGCTGCGAAAATTTGACAACACAGTGAAATATATGATATACTGTGCCATAATGGTAAGCTGTTCAGTCAGTAGGAAGATGGTACATTATATGTGGTACCTTCGTATTTTTAAAATCCAGATACATTTATTTGAGGTGGAAACAATTACATTAAGTGAGTTTATGCTTTAAACAAAATATGTAAACATTAACAAGACTGAACATTAAATATTTCAGTGGGATAAAAAAAACATAATAATTTAAAACAAAAACCAGTATTTATCTTACCCCACTCAAAAATGGAAGCATTTTGATTAAAAGAATTGAAGTAATTTTCCATTGTCTAGTAAGTGTATCTCGATTTAAAGAGAACCCTGAGTATCAAGACGTGTGTGTCTTAATATAATGTAAATGATGTCTCTAAATGAAATATGTATAAAATCCACCGGATTTTATACATATTTTGCACTATGAGAGCTGCTATTATTTTTCTTGCCATTGAAAACATGATTGTACAGTCAATGCAACACAACTGGAAATATACAATAGTGATACAATGCCACATTGTGCAGTATTGATTTCCAACACCAAAAAGAGATTTGTCTTCACAGTTTTTCTACTGATAAGAACAGAGAAAAGGACGAGAAGATGCCTAATGACATTAAGGCTTTTAGTAAAGCTTAGCTACTGAAAGAGCACACAGGTGGAGATGAATATAAGTGGTCACTTAGTGTTTCCAACGCTCATGGACATTGAGTGCAATTCGCACTAAGAAATGGCAGGGCATAAACATGGCAATGCATTTCAGTCACTGAAAGGGAAAGTTGTTATTGTCTAGCATTTCCTTTCTCAGTCTTAGTGAAGACCAACATCTCTTTTATTGAAAATGATTGAAAATAAACCAAAACAAACAATGTGGCATTGTCTCTGTATTTTACTTTCCGGGTTGTGTTAAAATAGCTGCAGGTAGCACCAGTTGCTCACTGAGCACATCCATCTGACGTCACATACCCTGCACCTAAAATAATAGCAGTACCCAAAGTCTAAAATAAAAGTGGACATGATATGTCATTAAAATGCTAATGATGATTTGAACATTGTGTTATTCTTTAATCACCCTCATGTCGTTGCAAATCCCTGAGACCTTTGTTCATCTTTGGAACGCAACTTAAGATATATTAGGTGGAATCTGAGAGATCCCTGGTCCTCCATTGACTGCAGTGGTCCGAGACATTTAAAGTCCAGAAAGTTTTTATATTTGGGGTTGTAATTTCCACTGGGGAAAAAAAATCATGTTTGTGCCTCCCCATTTTTTTTTAACTGTGCATTGACCGCCACAGAGGAATGTTACTGACATATATACACAGTCAAAGTCAGAATTATTAGCCTCTCTGAATTATAAGCCCCCATGTCTACTTTTTTCCCCCAATTTCCGTGGATCAAAATCTTTCATCCTAGTTGTCCTCAAACCTAAATGTATATTTAAACACTTTGGACATCTTTGATTAACTTTTTTGATTTACTTTAAATGTTGACTAATATATACAGTTGAAGTCAGAATTATTAGCCCCCCTGAATTATTAGCACCCCTTTTTATTTTATTTTTTCCCCAATTTCTGTTTAACAGAGAGAATATTTTTTCAACCCATTTTAAACATATTAGTTTTAATAACTCATTTCTAATAACTGATTTATTTTATATTTGTCATGACAGTAAATAATATTTGACTTGATATTTTTCAAGACACTTCTATACAGCTTAAAGTGACATTTAAAGGCTTAACTAGGTTAATTAGGTTAACTAGGCAAGTTAGGGTAATTAGAGAAGTTATTGTATAACAATGGTTTGTTCTGTAGACTATCGAAAAAATATATAGCTAAACCAGTAAAACTCTAGTGCTATTTTGGGATTTCCGCCTGGATTTTGCATATACCAAATTTAAAAGCTTCCCAAATCCACATGCAGAGGTGTAAATGCAAAAAATTGGTATCATTTTAAAAGAAAGCCCTTTGAATTTTAGTAAAACACTTTTAAAAGTGTTTAAAATACCTGTATATGTTGTCTGTGTTATAATAAAAAGCTAAAAAAAGAGGCGCTTTTTGTATTTTTTTTTTAGAAACTCAAATTTGAAAGAGTACCTTTTAGGTTTTGTGTGGTCTAGCTTGCTGTAATTAATTTTGGTGGTTCCTGTACATGTGTGTAATCTTAGGAAAAAAGAAAAATGTCTCTACCATAGTCTACCATAGTCTATGCAAAAGTTATTGTATTCCAACTGATGAGAGGTGCTATACAAGCCACAGGGATCGATCATTGTTTTCATATTTGACTATTCTTTTGTTTGGTCAAACATACAGTAATTCACTGTGTTTGGACCACGTCAGACATGTAAAAGGATTACTTATGCACATCACCTCAAAAACAGAGGAGAAATGGCCCTGAAGTGCACAGCATCTGCTATCTGGGGCTGCTTATTGATCATAAATGTATTGTTTTCCCTTCTGCGCCATGGAAACATCGCGATTCATTCGACAACTGTTTGATATGTGAATATAATTCAGTAAAAAGAATGCTAGAACCGTATGAGCACCGGCAAGAGCTTTCATTTGAGCTATAACTTGTACATGCGTCATATATGAACCCTATGAAAAATATGAAAACGAACCAATGTTCAATTCCCAGCTAGGGTATTTAAAATACTGTGTATTTAAGTGTAAATAACTTTTGTACAGTAGAATAAAAACCAAAGGGATGCATATGTGCATAAAATAAAGATTCTACACTTTCAAACGAAACCACTTAAGGGGGTCTGGTGCAATGCTAGCCCTTTAAATCTTAAAGCGAAAGTTGATGACGTCACGTCACGTCAAAATTTTGACAATAAAATGGTTTTTAAAAATTACTTTTACTTTCTTCAGAAGAAAAAATATTATCAGACATACTGTGAAAATTTCCTTGCTCTGTTAAACATCATTTGAGAAATATTTAAAAAATGAAAAAAAAATTAAAAGGGAGCTAATAATTCTGACTTCAACTGTGTATGTGTTGATGTGAGAATCTGCATTCAGTAACTTTGTGTGCATGCTCCAAAAATAACTGAAAGTTAAATAAGTTCAGCAACAGTTGACTTTAATGTCAACTTGTATGATGATATGGTTGATATTTCTGTGAGACAGAATCTGTTGATGTTGGTGTAACAGCCTAAATCAGCCAGTGGCGTATTTAGGCATGGGCAATATGGGCGATCGCCCAGGGTGGCATCTTGCTGGGAGGCAGCACGGAGAGACGGTGAAAAAAAAAAACGAGCCCCAGTAAAATCTTTGAGATACGATTTACTTTATGCAAGAGTATTAATTTAGAGTGGTAATCCCAGAATAAAGACGTTAGGGGACATTCACATTTGGCGTCTTTTGCATGCGCAAGTTTGTTATTCTCTATGTGCAGAAAGCAAACTGGTGCATGCGCGCAGAAAACCATACCCGCGTGCCTCACATGCTGCTCTGCTCCCGGTGTGAATACTGGCTTTTTACATGCACCCGGATAAATTACATGCCGCGTATGCACTGTAAAACTGGAGTAACTTTTTATGCAGAGGTGTTGGCACACAGCAAGCTTTGCAAGTCGACAAAACTAAATTTATAATATGATGATGATCTTATTTTGACAAATCATGGCTATGAAGCAGAGAGGAGAGATGATGAGGGAGGTAAGACTTAATAATATTAATTCTCGGCCATGAGTCGGGTCTAAGACAACAGATCATTACTATAGGTTGGCATAGATAAATTTTTTCAATCTAGATTAATCTCAATGCAATCTTGGAATTAATCTGACTCATTTGAATTCTGCTGAAGGCATTCAGAATATCTGTGCTACCCAAATAATGACTAAATATAAGTCTTTGAGAACGAGTTTCTCAAGCCAGGTGGCGCATTAGACCAGGGGCTTATCTCCTGTTTCCAAAATGCATCACAAACCGCTTGAGAAACTGTTCTACTATTAAAATTGGGGATGAAAATAAATTATGTTTAATAAAATGTACTTGTGTTTACTAACTGTTTATTCAGTTAAACATGAATTTTGAACTGTTCACTGTAAAAAATGGCTGTTATTTCAATGGTAAAAAACTGTAAAAATGCTACCGTAAAAATTTGTAACCTCGTTAACAGTATGTTTCCTTAATATATACGGCGAATAACCATAAATTGACTTTCCCATATTTCCCTGTGTGGCACATCACTTTTTATGCTTTTTGTTGACATTACTATGGATCTTTTTAGTTGTTTCCCCATCATTTATGTACATTAGAGATTTATGTTGCATCTTATGTTGATAAACAATGTTTATTTCATGACTTTAATGTTATGCATGTTACCATACTGGTGTTTAGCAGCTGTGTAAATGACATTGAGCACCTTCTATACAATGATATACTTCTATGCTTGTGGGAAAAGTTGTTTGTGATGACTAATGGTTCATTATTTAACTTTCTCATCACCACCTGCAAAAGGCTGTCTTAACGTGTATATCTGTGTAAAAAAAGATGTGTAGATGTTGGTAATTCAAAATACAGACATACTATTACCTCTATAAATTAATGAAATATGGCAGTTTAAAGTAAAAATAAGAAATTACTTTTACTGGTTGTACCGTACTTTTTACGGTAAAATACTGGCAACCACAGCTGCCATTTTTTACCGTAAATTTTACAGATTTATTTTTTACAGTGTGGGCCTACATAAGCTCGAAACAGCGATTTTTGATTACCTTAATCCCACTAAAGTCATAACTGAGCTAAACAGAAATGGAATTGTTTAATGGAATTGTTATTGTTTTAGAAATGGAAGACATGGAGTATGCAAATATTAGTGGCATTATTGAAGTAAACACCGCAATCAAACTATTACCATCATGTAGGACTTTTCGCCATATTTTTCGACGAGATCCACACACACAGCTGTCAGTAAAGGACCGCACACACACACACATACACACACATCGCGAAATGTGGATGTTTTTTTCTTTCCATTTGGCGTGCGTTATTAAATTCCATAACACTTACCAGTCCTTACTCCTTAATTAAATGTTCATGAGTGAATTCACGTACACACCCTAATTATATTATTGTCTATTAAGGCAAATAACTAGATTACAGATGTCCATGTAAACATAGTCTGTTGTGTCTTCAAAGTAAGTGAAAGATTCAGTGAACTGAAGTGATTCAGAAGGGCACATTTTTGTCAGACGGCTGACCGGTCAGGTATACATCCGCTATAAAATATCAAGGTGAAAGTCATCATAGCTTGCGTTACGTAGAATGTACCCAGCACTCAACCCAACTTTGAGAATAGATTAACGACGATATTTTTTTTATTGCGCAATAAGAGTCTCGCGTTAACCCAGCATGTTAATGCAGATAACGACCCACCACTAATAATTACATAAAACAAATTTTTTTTGTATTCTATACAGAATTGTCTTTAATATTCATGCGAAAATTTTTTGAAGTGATCTTAGAATATCACTCCAGTTGTGTTTTTACATTGTTTTCCAGTTACATTTAGGATTGATTTCTGCAAGTTTTTTTTCAGGTTTGGGGGGATGATTTGATATGGGGTTTGACCAGGGTGCCATTTAAACTAGAACCACCACTGGTTTCAGCACACAGTTCATATTCATGTTTGTTAAATTTTTTTTATTTTAATTTTTTAGGTTAGTTTGAAATTAAATTTGTTTCAAGATTTCCTGGATTTTGTATCACTATAATAACAAATTTTATGTAAATGGAGAAAATGGGATTTAAATTGAAAGCATTTTGTGTCCCCTCACTTCTTAAACCAAAATTACACTCTTGTTTAGGGTTACAGTATATGTCACAGCACAGTGTGCGCAATATACTGACACTGAGTAAAAAAACTGTTGAATAATGTGCTTATTTTCAAGTATTCTTATAGCTAATATTCCAATTGAACCATTGAAGGCATGTGGTCTGTTTTGTAGATATTTTTGGTACCTTTCTGAACGAGTCTGGACCATTGCTATCTATGGAAGACGAGAGAGCTCACGGATTTCATCTAAAACATCTTAATTTGTGTTCAGAAAATGAATGAAGCTCTCAGGGGCTTGGAACGACATTAATTAATAACACAATGTTCATTTTTGGGTCAACTAACCTTATTAAGTCATACAAGTCTTGATGTCTGTTTACCTTTATTTTTCTATCTATCTATCTATCTATCTATCTATCTATCTATCTATCTATCTATCTATCTATCTATCTATCTATCTATCTATCTATCTATCTATCTATCCATCCATCCATCCATCCATCCATCCATCCATCCATCCATCCATCCATCCATCCATCCATCCAGTATTTTCTGATATTTGTACTGTGTTTTTCTTTTTACAGTGAAGTAACCTTTATTTGTTAATAAAGTGTAGTACTGTCGGATATTTCAAGGTACATTTTTGGCTATTATTTTGCGTACTATGGTTTTACCAGCATGTTTCATATCAGTCTGATCACCCGAGATGTATGTTATAGCAGGTTTACAGAGGTATTCAACTGTGTATGGTGGGACGAACCTTTGCGTAAGGTGTGTGGGCTGTGCTCGGCCGAGTGTGGAGACTGGCTGTTGCTCTGCTGGCCGCCGACAGGGGGCACTGCTGCTCCTGCCGCCTGCACAGCCTTGTGGCCGATCACAGGAGAGAGTTCCTTACTCTTCAGAGTGCTGGAGAGAAAAAGACAAACATGACTGCCTGCCTGCTACCACATCATTAATAACTAACAGTGTGCAAGGACACCTCCGTCCCCCTCTATCACAACTCAAAAGAGATCCGAGTGCGGAACAATGTGCTGCTGGTTTTGATTTTTCTGAATAGGCTTTGAGGTGAGGTTATTCATGAAGCTGATGCTGGAATTTAACCCATTGTGTTACTGGTGCCATGTTAGTTTAGCAGATGAGCTTAAATATGTTGAAGAAAAATACTACAGAATATTACTGTCACTGAATTCAAAGATTACATGGTGATCTTTAACATCCACAATCAAGAAAAATAATAATTAATCAGAAAAAAATAGTTATTCTATCTATTATTCTATTCTAAATCTAGAATATTCTAAAAATCTAGAATTATTTTAAAATCTATGTATTCTATCTATTTTTTACAGTTTTCCAAAATTTGTCTGGCTATAAAGTATATTTGACTCTGGACCACAAAAGTCTTGTGTTGCGCATGTATATTTTTGGCAATAGTATAGGTCAATTTTATATATTTTTTTAATTTGACATTTTTTAATGCCAAAAAACTTTTTTTAATGCCAATTTTATTTATTTATTTATTTATTTATTTATTTATTTATTTATTTATTTATTTATTTATTTATTTATTTATTATTTTTTTACTGCCAAAAACCATTAGTACATTAAGTAAATATCATGTTCCATAATGATATTTAAAGAATTTCCTACAGTAAATATATCAAAACATATTTTTATTAGTCATTTGCATTGCTTAGAACCCAATTTGGATGCTTTTAAAGGCGATTTTCCTAAATATAGTTGGATCACAGCTGAATATTGTCCTATCACAACAAATACATAAATAGATAGAAAGCTGGTTTATTTATCTTTCAGATGATGTGTAAATCTCAATTTGAAGGTTCCAGAGTCACATAAATACTCAAAACATTTAGTATTTCTTTTTAATTATCTTGATTTGTCGTTTCACTGAAAAAAAAAACAATATACTTTTTAACTACATTCAGAAAGCATCATGTTTTCCTAAATGAACTATAAAAAGAGTGACAGTAAGCATGACTTTATATCACAGTAAGCATGATTTGTTTTCCTTTTTCTTAAACATGGTGAAGATATACATGGCTTTATTTAAAAAAAAAGAGTAAAATAAATAATTAAAATTAATCTGGGAAAATGTTATAAAAATGATTTTAAATAATCATTTTTAGAACATTTCTAGGAAGAGTCCTGGTGGTTCTAAGCATCTTCCACTTATGGATGATGCAGGCCCCTGTGCTCATTGGAACTTGCAGCAGAAATTTTTCTGTAACCTTCCCCAGCCTTGTGCGTCAAGACAATCCTGTCCCGGAGGTCTATAGAAAATTTCTTTGTCTTCATGCTTGGTTTGTGCTTTGCCATGCACTGTCAACCCTGGACCTTATATAGACAGGTGTATGCCTTTTCAAATCATGACCAATCAACTGAATTTACCACAGGTGAACTCCAATTAACCTGCTGAAACATCTAAAGAATGATCAGTGGAACCAGAATGTACCTGAGATTAATTTAGAGCTTCACGGCAAAGACTGTAAATACTAATGTACATGTGATTTTTCAGCTTTTTTATTTTTAATAAATTTGCAAACATGAGCTATAAATGATGATGTTTTTTACATCGTGAAGATATACATGATCTTATTAAAAAACAAATTAATATAAATAAATAATTCTAATTAATCTGTCAATAGGCTGGGAAAATTATGTAAAAATGTGTGGGTTCCACACAATTGATTTGTGTTGGAACAACATGAAGGAATTAAGTTAACTTGTTAGCTTTTACAAACTTAAGTGGATCGAACATAAAACAATTAAGTTGTCCCAAAAAAAACTCTCAAAAATTGTGTTGTTTCAGAAAATGTTATTTTTGAGTGTTTTCATTTTGAGTTGTGAAATGACTTTTCTCATACAAGAATGTATTCACTCAACTAATACATTTTCTAGAGCAGGGTTGCCCAAAGTCTATCCTGGAGGGCTGGTGTCATGCAGATTTTATCTCCAACTTGCCTCAACACACCTACATGGATGTTTCTAGAAAACCTAAGGGCTTGATTAGCTAGCCCAGGTGTGTCTGATTGGGGTTGGAACTAAACTTTGCAGGACCAGGGACTTTGGGTACCCCTGCTCTAGAAAAGGGTGAGGGTGACATTTTAAAAGGTGACCTAAAATCCAAAGAAATATAATTTTTTTATTTATTTATTTAGCCTCAATTGTCATGTAATATTGAACAAAAGCTAAAATATGCTGGATAGTTGTTTTGGAAAATCAGGTTTTCCTTTCAATCAATAACCATTAGCTGACTTTATTCTGATACATATTTCAGTAAACAATGACATCATGCTTTCTAAGATCAGCTAAAAACAAATCAAACATTTTTTCCCCCCAATTCCTGTTCAACATGAAGGAGATTAAGAAAAAAAGATCACACCTAAAATCTGCTTGTGTGTGGGTGTGATTTTTTTTTTCTTCAGAGATATGTGAAGGTGGATTTACACCGAGTGTGTTTCTCATCTGCGTCAGCAGGAGGGGGATTGAGTGTCCTTGCCCAGCAAACACACACATACACACACACAGCATGTCTCTTTAATATAACCGAGCGTGTGGAGCTTGTTTTTCACTCTGACAGCTCTATTCAGGCACCTCTCTGCTAAACTCTGAGAAAGATAAATCTACAGACACACGTAGTTATCTACATCTACATCCGATCAGACGCATGGAGAGTGACTTTGTGATATCTGGATCTACCAATATCAAACAAATCCGCCGCATCTCTATCTCCATCTCTGCAATTCCCTTTTACTGAATGAAGGCTGAGGAGGGTGTATATGGAATGAAGAATCTGTGTCACTAATACAAAGTCAACGGCATCAGTTAAACAGATAATGCTAACCCTACCAATGCTAAAAACTCCTAATCTGCTGATCTTTATTGTATTGATAGGATCTGCATGTTCAACTACAATGATGGGACTTCGTTTAATTCCATCAACGTTCCTTCAACTCGTCAAACAACACAGTAGACTGATAGTCCCCTCAAAAAAGAGCATTCATACACATAATTCCCACCTCAATTACATATGCAACCTACATTGATGTGAAATGTTTGAGTAATTTGATCATTGGTACATTTGGCTTCTCCAATTCAGATGGTTATAATACGCAGAGAAGACTCAGGGGTGCAAACTCATCAAGGGGTTAAAAACAGTGACAAATTAAACCTACTTATACATTTCGGAATAACCCTGTTGTCTGTGTTTAACCCTTATTTACTGTTTTCATCCACTCTGGGGTGATTTTGAGTCTTAATTTCGCCATATGTTTTTCCATGTTTTAGCCAGCGGAATTATTTTTGGGGACAAATCTTATTTTGACACTTATTTTGAGATTTTTTTTAAAACTCAACAATACACTCTGGGCAAATTTACTACTCTTTTGTTATGGTCGAGATGAAAACATCCACTAAATTAAACTGATGTAAAAATGCATTAGATAATTTTTTTTTTCCAATTTTTTTTTTGCATAAATCTGTTAATCAACCTCAGTCCTGATCAAAACTAATAAATTGCTTAGAAAATTACATGATTTTAACTCTTTAATGGCCAAATTCATAAATTATGTCACTGATTTGGTGAAATAAAAACACTCAAAATGACGTATTTTCAACATAAGTAATTGTGGAGTGGATTTTTTTAACGTTTTATCAAAGTTTTGGACTTGTTAAACAAAATTGCCTTTAATGCATTGTTTTTAATTTAAAAATTTTCTCCTTAAATTACTGTTGGTGGCTGTTTTTTCAGAAAAAGATCCAAAGAAAACGGCACACTGTCACCTGATGAAGACCATGTCGGTCGAAACGTTGTGACATTAAAGTGACATTAAAGATTTTAGAAAGCTAAAGTGGCAGTGTGCCGATTTTCTTTGGATCTTTTTCTACAAATGTTTGTTTTTGATCGAGCACCTGCCTTTGAGATTTTCTAGATGTGCGCACATTTCTGTTATTTTGGTGGTTGTTTTTGCCCCATTGACTTCCATTATAACAAAATTTTTTTGTTTACAAAACCATGACACCATATAATCATGCTTTCTTTGATTGTTGGTGGTCTTCCCTGTTGGGAAGAGGTAAAATTTATTTTACTGTTGATCATCACTTGGCACCATTAACCCTTTAGATTAGGCTTGTGCAAAAAACAAAACAAACAAAAAAAAAAAAAACGTTTCTGTTTCTGGATTTTATATGGAGGTTAAAAGCAAATTAAAGTGTGTGTCTGTGAGCTTGTGAGAGTGAACTTTATGCACTTACCTTGATGTGTCTAAGAAAATCAAAATATGCATCTCAGCTCTCAGAACTACAAGGAGTAAACAAAAACAAGGACTGTGTATTTATGCACCATCAAATGTGGTTATAATGGATGCATAATCAAAATATGCATCTCAGCTCTCAGAACTACAAGGAGTAAACAAAAACAAGGACTGTGTATTTATGCACCATCAAATGTGGTTATAATGGAAGTCAATGGGGCAAAAACATCCACCAATGAATAATTAGGGAGAAAAAAATTCAATCTAATAATGCATCGAAGGCAATGTTGTTACTAATGAGTGACATGTCTAAGACTGTAATAAAAGGTTAAAAAAAATCAGTCCACAACTACATTTTATATTGAAAATACATCATTTTGTATTGTATGAGTATAACATGTATGAGTAAAACACAGATCTCTCAGTCAATCTGCAGGAAATTGGGCTTTTTGAAAGAATGGTTTGTACTCGACACGTTTGCACGAGCATCCTGACCTGCTCATGAAGGAGTTTATAGAGTGTCAGATCCACTGTCTACACACGGAAGTGAAACTTTGTGTACTCAGTCAGTTATTGTATTTGTGCCAACTTATTTTAAACCAATGTAGGTATAGTCGTTGTCTAAACTCTTCATTGTCTAAACAACGGCAAATCAAATAAAAGTTTATGATCCCTCTGTCTCAGCAGACTTCATCTCTCCTCTGCCCGCAGCCCACGCTTTCCCTTTTTTTAAAGTGGGTGTTGCATGTATCTAGTTGGGCACTGCTGATTGAGGAGAATGTTGCACTTACACCAATAAGCCCTCATCTCCCATCCCCTCACTTGAAATCTTTGCACCCCCCCCCCATCTTCATCACATAACTCAACACCCCCACATGCATATGTTTTTACATTTATCTATTTGTGTTTGTTTGTTGCTGATGTTTTCTTAATTTTCTGTGTCTTCTTCTATTAGTATTTTCTTAAGTTGCAGCCTATTAAGCTCCTTCACAAGCTTCACAAGAATGGCCTATTTTAAGATGAAAATGATAAATTCTGGAGAAAGGTGAGAAGTTTGCACCCCTGAAACTTAAAACTTGCTTAAATTGTGACTTTTTATGTGCCATATTTGTACTTGGTGTCTATAGCTTTGTTCCATAACCTAATGAGTTACCTTTTTGTTTGCTACACATTTAGAAATAACATTCTTCAGTGATATTGATGACCATATGGAGATCATCTGTCAAAACGTTCATCTGAAGCAAAGGTTTGTTATTAAAAAAGCTATCCATGGTTGAAAAGTTCTCAGAGAGAAAGTGATTTCATTGATGAATTGTTTAAGGACTATAATACACATATTATAAATAATAACAACCTAATTCTGGATACTTTACATGTTGAAATGTAAATTAAACGAACATCGCCAATTCTGTAAGACAATACAATTAAAGTCTTTTAGCCCATGCTGAATAATTTTGTCCATACAGTGGAGATCAAAATTAGAGAACAACCTAAAATTTCCAAGTCAAGCTTAAGTCCTTTTTTATGTTTTCCTAACAGCAGTAAAAGAGCGGTGTTAAGCATATTTATATTCTGAAGAAAAAAAAAACTTAAATAAGATGTCTGAAAATAAGCCCTTATCAAAATGAAAGGACACTCTCAGATTCTTCAGAGATATCACTGTGTTTATTTCACAAAATAACGAGTAATTGTTGAAGTGCTTGGCTATTTTGTAAAATGCTTTTTCAGCTAGCCTGGTATAGCAACAACTAAAATTCCTTCAGATTTTAAAGGGCAAAAATCAATTTTATGAGAGGTTTAAACACAGTTGTGTGGCAACCGTCTGTGAATATAACCAGCTTCTAAATGTTATAATTCAGGATTTTTATTTTTCATAATCACACTTGATGAAAACAGTCTGCAGAAACACTTTGATTTACATTCTCTCTTATTACACTGAAAAAAATAACTCTTAAGATTTACTTAAAAATAATCAAACAAATTTTAAGTAAATTTTACAATCTTATTTCAGGTACAATTAACTTGTCAATATCATGTAAAATGTACTTAATTTATTTAGGTGTGTTGGGTTAAACATTAAGTAAAAGTTAATTGACTATCTTTACTTTTGAGTCTTTATTTATTTACGTAAACCAAGTACTGCCATTTTCTTGTTTTAGCAGAAGAAACATTGCTTTTATCAATTTAAATAAATCTTATTAGTTACAAATTAGTACATTTGGTGCAACTTGATTTAATTAAGACACACATTTCCACTTGATTTCATTTTATTTTAAACAAATGTATTTAGCAAGAGCAAATTTACTTTATAAATGCTTACTGATGTTAGCGCTAGTGTTAGCTAGGGGACTTTGGTTACGGGTTTTTTGGAGTCGACTCTGATTCTCAACTTTTAATTTTGGAGTCAAAACTGACTCCGGAAATGACTACATTTACATATACTTAAAATAGCGCAAGGATTAAACATGCTGTATCATATCGCTCTTTACACAATGCTACAGCGCCAATCGCAGCTTTACATTGTGCAGTTCTCCTCTGGTCAGACAAACCAGCAGTAAATCATCTACAGTCAAAATAATACCTAGTTATCAACCTACACTTTTTTTACAGCATTTTTTAATTGTCTAGTTTAGATCATTTAGAAAATTACACTGCAGTCTTGTAAACAATGTTAAAACATCAATTTATTATCGAAATGTTTAATGAAAAGATGTGCAGCAGTTCATTAACAAATAAAAAAAAGACAACTCAATTGAGCCCGAAACAACGTTTAAAATATGTAATAGCCTACATATCTTCTTAATATAAATGTCTGACACTTGAATACTGTACCAAGTGAGCGAAATAATCTGGTACAGCGGACGCTCAAGCAAGGCACGACCCATATCTGCCATTGCACTTGGTCCATTGTGAGTCGAGGAATCAACTCTTTTGGAGTCAACTCCCCATGCCTAGTCTTAGCACAGTTATGATTTTTTTTGAGTGAAGCGTCAAACAATAATGCTGATAATAAAAATGCCAAGTCTCAAAGCATGAGTGCTATTCTCCTGCAAGATGGTAGCCTTAAAACTAAAAGACATACTCAAAACTCTTCTTAATCTACAAACTAATGATGATCAAACTCCAACAAGTCTTTCTCTCAAATTGAAACACCCAAGATTGCTTTTATTTTCAAAATACTTTTATTTTAATTCAATCTCTTGCGAAGCATGCTGGGAACTATCCATTGCGACATATCCATTATTAAAACGTACTTAATATAACTAGGTTTGCGACGATTAGAAAATATATAAATATTACGAGGAAATTAATATTAACATTTAACTCTTTCCACTCATTTCATTTATTACATGAAGTTAATGTGTAAATATTAAATATGTACTTAGAAAATTCTAGTTATCCTTGACATTTAATATTACAATTTAAAAATCATGAGAGTCAATTTATTAGATTTGACAACACTAAAAAGTCATTTCTTTCAGTATACATGACATCAGAGGGGGGAAACCCCTGCCCATTAGTGGCAATCTCTCCCTCATTAGTAGGACTTTAGTCTTGTTTTTAAATCTGCCGCTATGCTGACACAAAGACATTTGTAGCTCCGCCCTCATTTGAAAAGAGCAAAATTTTAATTGAATTTAAAGCGACAGTCACAAAAATGACAATTAGAATGAGGGCAGTTTCAAAGAGCTATAAAACATTTTTGTGGGGTATTTTGAGCTGAGACTTCACACACACACACTCTGTGGACATACAATTTGTTTTTTACTTATAAAATGGGGCATAATAGGCCCCCTTTAAATGAAAAAGATTGTGTTATTTCTGAATTAAGGGTTTAAAAGTTTAATTCTAATTCATAAATCCACTGTATACACAAGGATAACGTGCAGTGTTTCAATTCAGAAAAACCGAACTACAAATATTTGACACGTCCCAATGTTTGTCCAGTTAAATAATGAATTAAAATGTCTTTTTTTCTACAACAATCTACTTTTAAACAGCAACTGCAAGTTGCTAATATGCATATTAATATTAGGGCACCAACAGTTTTACTCACTTTTTAAAGTAAAGTCACTTTTGCAGTATATACACCCAAACGTCTTTCATATACTCATTTGATAGACATACTGTATGTGCACTGGAAAGTGTCATCTTTTTGTCATGAATTATCATCGGATAATTATTGATGGATCATATTGTTATCCATTATTATTTCGTCATTAAATTAACAAAAATGTCTGCACGTCTGTAAACTAATGTAGCATTTGCACACATTGGCCACTTTATTAGGTACACCTCTTCAACTGCTCATTAACACAAACATCTCATCAGCCAATCAGATGGCAACAACATAGCTATGTAGGCGGGATCAGGAGCATCTGTTGAAGTTCAAACCTGGGAAGAAATTGACTGAAGTGACTTTGAATGCATGTTGGTTCCACACGGAGTGGTCTGAGTATTTCAGAAACTGCTGATCTGCTGGGATTTTCACACACAATCATTTCTAGGAGTACCCATATGAATAAATAAATAAATACTGTAGTAACTTAAGGTAAATACTACAGTGTTTTTGAAACATGCTATCAATTCTATTAAACCTTATATATTATAGAATGTACAACTCTTTGGTAATGAATGCTACACAATACTGTAGCATTCATTGACAAATTCATGTATTAAATACTGCATTATATTTGAGTTTTTCCTACAGTAAACTGTGGTGTGTTGTAGTGTAATACATTGTTTCCCAATCCTGTTCCTGAAGGCACACCAACAGTTCAAATTTTCAACCTCTTCCTATTCAAACGCAACAGAATCAAATCATCATCGGAACATTAGAAGAGACTCGAAAACCTGAAATGAATGGTTCAGATAAAGCTGGATTTATACTTTCGCCTGGTGCTGCATCACGCACCTCCGCTGACTGCGCTCGCACCTCACGAAATGGACAAGGCTGCGTTCGCCGTTATGATATTCTTTAAAACGACAGGGGGTGGTCAAAAGAAACTGACCGCAAAGTCAGACGGATAAACAGAGAAGTAGGAAGTTTCCGGAAGTACATCATATCATTAATATCATTGGAGATTTTTAAACTAATTATTTTTATAAATTATTTTAATGATTATAAGGACTTTTATAACCATTCAAGATGTGTTTTTAATCCAACTTTGATGCATCCCTTGCTTTTGTTGAATATCTCGGACAGTTTTACCTTTTAAAGTTTATTAAAATATTGATGACAATAGAACATGGGTTGCTCTACAAATATATATTTTATTATGGCAAGAATAAAAACAAAATCATACACTTACTAAAAGATATAGATGTTTTTATAGATTAAGCCTGCTCCACAATTCACACATTACTGTCTGGCTAGTTTCTGTGCTCTTCTTATGATAAAGAGACAATAATGGTCCAACATTGCTGACCATTATCACCGATAAAGCCTAGAAAACAGGCCATCAGTATATTGTAAACCGATAGGTTCAAATATTCTTTTCCAGTTATCAAAGAAATAATTTGTTTCTTATTTATAGTTTTGTAACTATTAAATTGTTTTATATTCAAAATTATAACATATACATCAGTGTAAAACCTATAAATGCTGGAAAAACCAACGCAATCTCACTTTTTGATTTAGTGGCTAATTCGTATGAATTCATACGATGTAATTCGTACAATTTAGTACGATTTGCTCATCACCCAATGATGATTGGGGTTAGGGGTGGGGTTTGGTGCCACGCCTCCTTTTCAAAATCGTACATTTTTGTACGACTGAACGCGCACAAATTCATACGAATTAGCCACTAAACTGACAAAACATACAATACTTAAATTTCCTTGTGAGATCAGGCTGGAAAAACATATTTCTGTAATTGTGTTTCTGGGTCTCCACTTTTGCCATGGCCTCTTTTGGCTTTAACAAACGTATCACTCAGGTTTTTCCAAACCTTTTAACAAAAACTTTCCTCTTTTCCCATGGCTGTTGCAATTTCTAGCCAAGAATTATTGATCATATGGTTATCTCCTTGATCACAGATCATAAAGGTGACATGTACAGTTGTACCTGTTTCAGACAAAATCTCCTAAAAGTGATTCATATTCAACTCAAATCAAACGCAGCGCCGCACAAACTGTTCGCTCGTGTCTCAAAAAAAAAAATCATGCGCTCCGCCAGCTGAAACTAAAGCACCTAAAGCAAACCTCCGCAAACACAGCGATTACGTCACATTCGCCGTACGCACTCAAGCAAACTAGCGGACGTGTCGAGTATAAACTAGGCTTAAGGCAGACATCTAAATTATGTACTGCTGGTGTGCCTCCAGGTACAGCATTAGAATACACCATAGCTGTGAATTACTACAGTATTGGGTAATTTGATTATATGACTATAGTTGCTGTGTTACTATAGCAATTAAAGAATCACAATGACAGATCATTTCAAGTATTTTACTATAGTATGCTTCAAACACACTAGAATAGTTGCTTTTAATCACTATAAGTCCATATGGGTAACCAAAACATCAGTTGTGTGGGTGAAAATGCCTTGTTGAAACCGGAGGTCAGAGGAGAATAAACAAACTGATTCAGCTGATAGAAACACAACAGTAACTCAAATCACAAATAATCAAACTACAAGGTCTGCAGAAGGTCATCTCTGTACGCACAAAATGTCAAACACTGATACAAATGAGCTACAGCAGCAGTAGAGGAAGAAGAGACACCGGTGACACTCCTGTCAGATAAAAATAAACAACTCAGGCTGTGCAATTCACATGGGTTCACAAAATGAGAGAATATTGAAGACGTGAAAAGGTTGCCTAGTCTAATAAGTCTCGGTTTATGCTGCAACGTTTGGGTGGCAATGTCAGGATTTGGTGTAAGCAACAAGAACTTATGGATCCATTGTAGGTTTTATCAACAGACTAGACAGCTTTTGGGCCCTTTAGAACGATCCGAGACTTGTCTAAACTTCTCAACCTACTATAAATATTGTTGTCGACCAATCACTTATGCCGAGTTCAGACTGCATGATTTTCAAAGTAGTCATGTGACAGATGTTTTCACATTGCATGACTATCTGGGGTAGCTTTCTGTCGGTGCTTATTTACACTGTAGGGCATTTCAAGAGTTCACACTTAGCTGATGATTGGTAATACGCTAGTTTGGCATTCTGTCCCGGGAGAGAGCCCTGAGCTCATGAGATCCTTGAGCCCGGGGCTCCCTCCCGTTTGCAGGGCGAGAGGGGAGTTTGAGCTCAGGTAGATCTCGAGAACCCCCCCCCTCCTGCTGCTTAAGGATTGCTAGGTGTGTGTTGCTGGTGGAATTTTACTATGGTGCTGATTTGTTTTAGTCAATTTACTTATGTCTCATGTTTTTGGACTGTGGGAGGCAACCGGAGGACCCGGGGAAAACCCACGCGAGCACGGGGAGAACATGAACTCCACACAGAAATGTCGACTGGCCGGGTAGAGACCAGAATCAGAGTCATTCTTGCTGTGAGGCCACAGTGCCAGTCACTGGGCCGCCATGCTGCCCTATAGAGGAAAAAGAGGAGGAGAGGGGGTGGAAGGGGGGATTTTCAAGACGAAGATGACTAAAGGTAAGATGCTTGGTTATTTATACTGAGTTAGGAATCATCTGATTGGTGGTTCGTCCATTAGCTTGACTCAGGGCCAGCCGTGTCAATCATATGCACGTGATCCTCTCGAAATTCACACTGCACTTCACACTGCATGACTTTAAAATAGAAAGAATAGAAGACAATGTTGTCCAAACTACGTCTCACAACCAAACACACGCGAGAAGTGACATGGAAACAACAAGGTCATGTAATATCTCTTATTATTAACTACATAATGGAAAAATAAAGCTTTAATACTGTAGAAAATGTACTTATTTTGCTCACCTGGCTTTGAAGGGAGTTAGCATTTTCTCCTCAACTTTTTTCTTTTTAGACCTGGTTATGATATTGCTCAGATGACGCGTCAAACAGACACCACTGCTCCTGACAAATTTCCACTATTTTTTTCTCCATTTCTTGGGTCCAAATAAACTGAAAATGAGCGCTTTAAACTTCTCCCCCAACCTTCCGCTGGCCTTCAGGTACCCATAGTGATTGCTGCTCTCTCATTGGCTGTAGGTAATCAGCTATGTTATTTTCAATTAGGACTCATTTCACATGAGTCCTGATTTAAATCGCTGACAGCTCCAGATATTTAGCACGCCAAATATCTCACGGCCGTCGGCGACTCATCTACGATTCTCTCAGATGGTATCCTTGATAGTTCATACTGTGTGGTTGTCACTTACGTGATCAAGCACCGATTTGCCTGTGATTTCAGGCATTTGTCTGCGATTTCACAAAAGCTGTCAGCGAGTCAAAATCGGGGCTAAAATCATGCAGTCTGAACTCGGCATAAATCACTATATGTATCTTAATTCCTTGTGCTATGTCACAACACTGTATCCTTGAACATGAGGACCACTCCACTTTCTTTGAAAGTTGAATCCATTGAGCTGATTTATGCATCTAGCAGGAGCACTTTTAGCTTAGCTTAGCTTAATTTAGCACAAATATACTTTCATTTTGGTGTAATAATCAAAAAACTTTGCTGCAATACCATGGCTATAGCAGGCACAATGATATTATGCTGCACCTGAAAACAATCACTAGGTAACTAGATAACAGCTCTGTGTAATTTCATTGCAGCTACTGCAGCCACGGTACAGCAGCAAAGTTCCTTGATTATTAATAAGAATATAATTCTAAGCCTTATAAACCTAGGAAATAGCAATTTCAGTCAGTCTTGGAAATGTATTTACAGAAGGGTCAAACTTTAAATAGTAAAATTGTCAAAACTTTTTACATTTTTTGCAGTGTGATGCTAATGCTCTATTCTGATTCAATGATCTATGCTAAGCTAAAAGTGCTCTTGCCAATCCCAGAGATTGACTGACTGGAAAAAAATGGTAAAACTCAACTGTTTAAGTCTTTGGGACAAGTAAAATAATTTCCTAAAAAGTGGAGTGTTCTTTAAGCTCAAATGGCCTCCACAGTCATTCGATCTCAATCCAAGGGTCCGTTTCCGAAAACAATCATTAGCCAACTAAAGTCGCAAGTTGCATCGTTACAAACATAGTTCATTGATTTGGCGTTTCCCAAATCCATCGTTCCAACGAGCATTAGCAAACTGCATCGCAAACTTGTACGCTTGCAACTACACCTTTGGAGCTGTTGTTAGAAACATTGTTCTATGGCCAGTTATCCTCCCTACGCCCTATTCATTTAGAACATTTTAACATTTAAACTTGGAATGATTAAAAAAAAAGCATTAAAGTCATCTCTCTTAGGTGTAACTTGCTTTCAAAGTATTTTTACAGTTCAGTTTTAGCGATTTTCATGTTTACAATTGTGCTCCCTTTACAGTGCACTTTGAAAACATTAATGTATTTTTGAACACAGCCTCATGACAAAAGCTATAGGTGACTATTTAAAAGCGGAATTTATGTTAAGTCTCCACAGAGAACAAAAACATTGCATACGTTAATGCTTTTAATTTATAATAGATTATTTATTAAGTATCTGTACTGTATATGACATGGGCCTGTTGGCTAGCACATATTTGCAGTTTGCATGTGTCAAATTGTAAAAGTAGACTTTTCATAAAATATATAATAATAATAATAACAATCATCATTATTATTATTATTATTATTATTATTATTATTATTATTATTATTATTATTATTATTATTATTATTAAAGTATGATTTTTTAATTTCCTAATAAATAATAAATATAACATTTTATTTCTTAATAAATAGCCTCATTATTTATTTATTTATTTATTTATTTATGTGATTTATATATGATATAGACCAAAATATAGATCAATAATGGTTAATATAGACCAAAATCTCAGAGAATGTTTTCAGCACCTTGTTGAATCTGTGCCACATAGAATTAAGGCAATTTTGAAGCCAAACAAAGATCCAACCAGGGGCGCGTTTCCCAAACAACGACGTAACTCCCGGCTGAACTATCATTTGGGAAAAGAATGATGTAGTGATGAGTGTTTCCCAAAACCCCTAGTTTTTCTGTCGCAGATCCATTGTTTGAACCACGTTAATTATAATGTAAAACGCCCATAATGATGCTCTGAACGGGGTGGAGTTACTACTTCTTTAGTGAAGAACCCCATCATTTCTTTGTGCAAATTATGTTGTTTTACACGCACATGCATTTAAAAAGATTCCAATATTAGTTTTGGTAAAAACATGCACTCACTTTCCATATTAATTGAAATATATGTAAATAATAAAATGCATTATGCATTTTATGCATTTTATTTCATGACACTCAAGGTCACCGTACAGGACAGCTAGAACAATCAGTTCAAATAAAAACACAATAAAAGTCAATAAAATACAATACAAACTTTTTAAAAAAATGCAGTCGGGTTAAAGAGAATAAGCTGTTCTAAAGGCAACAGTAAAGGCACATATAGGGCCTATGTTTGCTTTTAGTAATATTATTAGCTGTTTCGTATTCATTACGAAACATTACATATTCTATTCATATTCTATTCTAAAACATAAAATCACTTACAAAAGCTAACACGTATTCTAATATCATATATAAATCATATCAATAAACAAATAATGAGGCTATTTATTAAGAAATGAAATTTCATATTTATTATATATTAGGAAATGAAAAAAATCACCTACTTTAATAATGATGATGATGACTATTATTATCATTATGATTTTTATTATTATTATTAAGTAGGAGGATATTGTTTATTTATTTTTTATTTTATGAAAAGTCTACTTTTACAATTTGACACATGCAAACCACTGCAGAAATGTTCTGACCAACAGGCCCATGTCAAATACAGTAGATACTTAATTAATAACCTACTACAAATTAAAAGCATTAACGTGTGCTATGTTTTTGTTCTCTGTGGAGACTTTACATAAATTCCTTTTTTAAATAGTCACCTATAGCTTTCGTCATGAGCCATGGCTGTGTTCAAAATGACATGAATGTTTTCAAAGTGCACTGTGAAGGGATCGCAATTATAAACATGAAGATCGCTAAAACTGAACTGTAAAAATACTTTGAAAGCAAATTACACGTAAGAGAGACGACTTTAATTTTTTTTAATCATTCCAAGTTTAAATGTTAGAATGTTCTGAACAAATAGGGCATAGGGAGGATAACTGGGAATAGAACACAACCAGGAACTATGTTTCTAACTACAGCTCCAGAGGTGTAGTCACAAGCATACAAGTTTGCAACGCAATTTGCAAATGTTCATTGGTACAATGGATTTGGGAAACACCAAATCAACAAACTATGTTTGTAACGATGCAACTTGCGACCTTAGCTGGCTAACAATGGTTTTCGGAAACGGACCCCAGGTATACAATCAAGGTCTACCTATTGAACTGGCCAGTGATTATATGTCCCATTACTCTCATATGTTCAGTTATGTTCTGTTTCATGCTATCAATCGTTTATGCATGCCAACAGTCGAAGTGCACAGGAGACTGCACTTTCAGGACAACCAGTATGTTCATCTATTAGCATATTCATTAGCTAATAAAACAAATACCATTCATAAATACTGTACTTCACAATTTATTTTTAAATAATTTATGAAAAATTTGCTACTTTCTAAATAAATATAATTTTCCTAAAGTCTGTACAGATTTTATTGTAATGGATTTTATGTTTCGCATAAAACAGAATTTCTGCTTCATATGATTTGAGTTTTTGTGTTGGAAAGTTATCTACTTAGCAATCTAGTGGCTGCTCATTAGGTTTTGGAACAAAGACGGAGTTTACTGTGTGTATGTGCATTTGATTATACCAATGAGCAAATAGAACTCATGACTCAATCAACACATTCATCTGCATGCATATAACCATGTAAACATTGACAAAAAAGAGGAAATGAATAAATACACTTATTTACCTAACAATGTAGGATATACGGCAAAAAGAAAAAATGCAAAAAAAGTTTCAAATTAAAATGTAAAATAAACAATATTTAAAAATTTATAAAATAGTGCAAATATTTTTAAAAACTGTACACACATATTTGCAAAAAAATAAGTACCACAAAAATACTAAAATTAAAATGCAAATACCAACATCTACTAAAAATGACAACGAAAAATGACACAAATCTAACTTTAATTTAAAAAACAAACAAAAAAAGAGGAAAAACTGGAAAAAAGAATGACATCTCGATGACCCTATAAAGCAACATTGATTTCTATGTGAAGGATCCACTTTCACTAAACACAAGTAACATCCTCAGTTGCTAGGCAACCTCAGGCTTTCCCGGACAATGAGAATGTTACAGCATCTGCGTGATGAGGCTGAAAAAGCAATAACTTTACAAAGCAAGTAGAAAACACAAGATGGAGTAGCCAGTATGGAGCGCTCAGACAGTGTGGGGAGCCCTGGTGGCCGTCCCAGTGTGTTGCGAAGGCGGGGTGGCCGCAGGCAGCCGGTATTTACCTAGTCAGCCTGGGGGGTCCTCTCTCACGGGCACATGGACAGGCAGCCCACGGCGGGGGAGCGGAAGAGGGGAGGCTAGGGGGGTCGTGGCGGGTCAGCACGAGAGGGGTTTTAATGTAGAGGGGCGAAGAATTGACGTCATGGAGCATAGAGGCATGCGGTGCGTCACACACAGGGCCGTGTTTGGGGAAGTGCAGGCAGCTAGGCTTGGGGTTGGAGTTGATATCGAGTGAGGAAGAGGAGGATGAGGAGGAGGAGGAAGGGGGTGGTAGCTGGTGCTGGAGCTGGTGCTGGTGCTGGGGCTGGGACTGGGGTTGGGGCGGGGCAAAGCCAGACCACCGCAGGGGTGGAGGCGGAGAGGCAGGAGGCTGAGACTCAGGGCCAGGGGCCACGGGACGAGCGCAGGGAGGGGGCTTGGGGTAGAAATGGTGAGGGCCAGGATGAGAGGACGAGGAAGGGTACGGAGGGGGTGGCCGCTCCTCCACGTGGGACACATAGACATGTGAGGAATCCGGCCGATTGGGCGACACGTCATCTGAGCTGCAGATATTGAAAACAATAAAGAGCAAACACAGGAGAGAGAGCTCTGGTCAACTGGGACAGCGCAAAAGTTGATGTTTAGCTCCAGCTGTGGCTCTCTAGCGTCATACAATACTCTCTGGATCCTTTGGTTTGCATGTTTGTGAGCATTTAGCCAGTTTAGCGCGCAACAATGAGCGACAGGTTTGGCAAACAGCAAGCTTAGCAACGAAAAATACAGGCGCCTGACTCCATTGTGAGGAAAAGCACAGCGATGCATTGAAATCAAAAAGAAAACAGATAATTGCATTGAGAATGACCTTGTGTCTGCGCACTGCACCGAGGTAAAATCTACTTCGGTTTAAAAAACCAAACGCCAGAGGGTTTGGGGAATATATAATATTCTATCTAGAGGTGGCGATGAAACCAAGGACTCTTAAAATGGTGAAAACCCAGAGCAGTTAAACACAGACACAAAAACCCTTTCATTGCCTGAAAGAGCGTCAGAGCGAGGAGGTAAGCCAGTCAAATCATCAGCCATGGCAAACCCTTATTGCAATGACTGAACCATGGCGTGACCTTCACTTTGTTAATGTATGATTACAATATGGCCTAATGATTGATTGTTAGTGAAATTGAATGGATCAGAAGCCACAGCAAGAATCTCTAACATTCATTAAATTAATCCTACCTAGTTGTGACAAATATGGGCCTGTACACACTGCAAAGGGATCAACCATGTTGAAATCCGGGAGTGACTCCTCTAAATCAGAGATGTCATGTCCTTCTCCGTGAGGGCCAATGCCTTGCTCATTTTAGCTTCAACCCTATATAAATGTAACTGAACCAGCTAACTCTTACACCCCATTCACAAGGTTTTAAGGATTGACAGAGGGCATGTCTGAAGCTTCACACTGACATGATTGTGATGGTGACGAATGTGGGGTTGGGGTGGAGGGTTACTTGTTACTCTTGAAAGAAAGCCTATGGAAGGCAAGCCAACTTGGCATAATGGCTAATGCTACCTCTTATGGTTGTAGAGGAGGAGAGGAAATCATTATGTGATTGGCTGTGACCAAGTTAACATTAAATTTTTTGCAATTGTAAGTAATAGTTTCTTGCATCTCACTGTAGTACAGTGATTCTCAATTCCAGTCCTCGGCCCACTTAAAGGCTGATTTATACTTCTGCATCAAGCGCACGCATATGGTCAGGCGCATATGGTCGCATAGGACTCACCATGACTGAAGCCAACACTGACGCACACCTGTCAAAAATTGTAACTACACGTAGCAACGACGAGTAGCGCAAGCTCTATGATTGGTTGACTTGGTAGCTGTGCCGAGTGTGGGTGGTACTGAGAGCCGTGAGCCTGATGGAGCAAGTGATTGCAAGTGTTGAGTCCCATAAAGGAGCACCAGATGTTTTGTGTTTACCTTTTGATTAAAGTTGTTGCACGTCTGCCAGTTCCCGCCTCTGAATAAGCCAGTTTTAGCTACTTGCACATTAATGTAGCGTTCAGAATAAACAAAACAGCCATTCAGAAATACGACAAAGAGGAACATAAGAACCTACTGCCATCTAACATCCCAAGTATCATTGCATAGCACGCTGTATATATGTATAAATGCATGACTACGCTCAAGGCATGTGCTATGGGTCACTCGATGCAGAAGTATAAAGCAGCCTTAACCCCTAACCCCCAACCACCCATCCCCCCGTCCCAGCCGGCACATTTTGTATGTCTCTCCTATCTGACACACAAAGATCAGTTCATGGATATCTGTTTACGAGTTGATGATCTGAATCAGTTGTGTTAAGTAAGGAAGACATGCAAATTGTGGAGGGGGGGTTTGAGAGGGGCCCAAGGACCGGAATTGAGAACCACTGCTGTAGTAAGATAATCTCGGATAGAAGCTTTCAGACAGGTGTCTTAAGTCAAGTTGGGGGATAACCAATGCAGGACAGTGGCCCTCCAGGACTGAATTTGAACTTTGAACACCACTCCTCGAAACTGAATACAGGAGTCACTCTTAAAACTATAAATGAGAAATGCAAAATGATCATTTACTCACCCTGGTGTTTTGGAAAAAAAAATTGTAAAGCATCTCAAAATGTTTTTAATAAATTTTTTTTTTTTAATCCTGACCTTAGTCATTAGTCTATACGCAGGACTTTGTTAAATACCTTTGATTTCATTCTGTTTATCAACAAAATCTATATTCTCAAACACTTGGAATAAAACTCTGTATACAACATGTGTCACATGAAAACATTCTAGGACAATGTTACCTGTTTTCCAAAGCTTAATCGTGGTCTGTATTTATTGACATTATATGGACAAGTGGTGTTTTAAAAATTCCAAAGAAAGAAACAACACTCAGGAGAGTAAATAATGACTCAATGCTAATTTTTCAGTTAATCAATCACTACAAGATCTAGTTGTTGAGTTGGGTTCTGTAAACACTACATAGTAAAGCCATGGTCACACTAGACTTTTTGCGCATGCAAAATTCATTTGGATTGTGCTGCGAAAAGGCGTGTGATATAAAGGATGATGCGAAACTGTTAAAATAAACGATTCTTTTACCGAGAGTTCATATTTGGTGTTGGTTTCACGCATTTATGTGAATTCGCCGAATGTAAAACGTTGTTATGCAGCGAAACGTAAAATGCACAAGACTACGTTTTCAGGCTGGCGCAATCGCATGCGTATGAATGGAAGTCGATGGACCGAAAAGTCTAGTGTGATAGTGGCCTAAAAGTAAACGGAAGTCTGAGTTAAAATTCCGGAATGAAGTCCTATCGAACAACCGTATTCATCTGCAGTGTGTGCACGGCCATATTGACTGCACTTTGTAGAAAAAAAATCTTTTATTTATAGATATATAAAACAATAAGTAAAACAACAAAAGCATGAAAGAGCAGAAGAAATGGTGTCATTAATACACAAATGCAAGAAAAGCAAGAGAGTTAATAGCTGAATGAAAACAATGATGTCACAAGTTAGTTAATGCAAGTAGCGCGATTGTGAAATGCATATACAGTACATTGGAATGACAGTGGAGAACGGGTAGAGGATGACGGGAGTCCGGTGGGTTTTACCTGCCCCTGTCTCCAGGAGGGGGGGTGGGGATTGGAGATGTTGCCAGCTCACCAGCCTGCTCTGAGATCAGGGTGTCTGCTGGTGATCCAGGTGGTTGACCACTGGGAGGTGTGGATGAGGATTTACGGGCCAGTGTAGAGGTGCTTTTGCCCTTCACCCATGAGGTGTCCATGACTCTGACACCCACACTGTCCATATTAAGAGACAAACTATCAACACAACCAATAAACACAACATCTAGGACAGGGGTTCTCAACTTTGGTTCTTAAGTTACGCTATTCTGCACAGTTTAGCTGCAACTCTAGTCAAACACACCTAAATAGGCTAATCAAGGACAGTTCCTTAAAAATTAGCTCTAAAGCTAACTTAGATCCTTGTGTTGAATTTCATCATAAACTGGCAGTAAATGTTCAATTTCAATACTCAAGAAAGCAAGTGCAGAGTGCATCGAATGCAGACTTGCACCAAATTCCATTCGAATGCTCATCCTTAAGCCCTAATCCCTTCGAAGAATTTAACCTCCAGTTTGTTTATTGTTTATTTAGATCTCCATTAGCCACTACCAAGGTATTTTACTGAGGTATGGTATTATCCTGGGGTCCATCAAATGGACATTACATTACATTAAATCATAACAATCAAAACCAATATCAATGAATAATTTACAGTAAAGACTGTGAAATCAAAATTTACAATGTTTATTTTGTGAGTTCACATTGTTATTCTTAAAATGAATTATTAATCCATGCAAGTTAATCTGCTGCAAAAAATATCCGGTTTGATAATCTTCAATCAGAGTCTGACCATTTGCTGTCACATTTGGAGTGGTGGTTCTATAGCTTCTATAGCAACTGTATACTTATATCCTTAACCATGCCCCTCTAACTGTTAGTTGGCTATAAGACAACAATGTGCAAAAGAAAGCCCCGCACTTACTCAATATTCTTTTTTGGCTGGAAAAAAATATTAACAAACTGAGATTGAAACTGAAAACTGAGACTTTAGTATTGAAACCAATACAAAACCTAAATAAAAAAAACTAATTTACACTATACCATTGCAGAGTGACAGCTTCGAAAGAATTAGGACATAGGGATGAGCACTTCTGAATGAAAACGCTTTTCGACACCAAACAAAAGGATCCTCCCTCCTCAAAGGATCATGAAGGCCTGAAGTGTCCATCAGTTGTACCCTTTGAAATCCTTCATTCCAAAGGGCTCTTCAAATTGGCCAGATTTCAACACTTTGGTTTGGAACAACATTTCAATATGGCGGCCATGATTGTTTGCAATCTGAAGTAAAATAAAAAAAAAAAACTTCTTTATTCACTATTTATTACCATTCAGAGATAGATTGTAAACATGTGGAAAGGCATTTGTTTACTGAGATTCAATTTGGATTGTACAAAGCAGCTTGGTTGACAAGGCTTTTGCACATATATAATATTCAGCATTTTATTTAATGTGACCAACAATAAGATCACAGTATATCTACATTCTGGATGTGCTCTGTGTTCTCATTTCCTTTCCATTTTGTTCTTCCAAGGTAACCTGGCAAAACTAGCCTCCATGAGAACGCAAGTTTATTCTCTTTAAATAAGTTTTGGAATTGAGAAACAGCCGAAGTCTCCTGGATTACTGTAACTGTGTCTAAATTCTTAGGCTGCATCCCTTAAAGCCTAATTGCATCATCTTAGCACACCGAAGGCTGTCTTAATTCACAGGCTCCTTCAAATGTAGTCTCAAAATGATCTTTCATTGCCTAGTACAGTGGTGCCCAAACTCAGTCTTGGAGGGTTGGTGTCCTGCAGAGTTTAGCTCCAACCCCAATTAGACACACCTGAACCAGCTAATCAAGATCTTAGGTATACTAGAATCCTTTTGGCAGATTTAATTTGAACCAAGGCTAAACTCTCCAGGAGACCGGCACTCTAGTACTGAGTGTGGGAACCTCTGACCAAGTACATTGCAAGACTCATTGCAGACAGATTATGACTAGATGTTTTTTAAAGGAAAACCAAGATTACACATTTAATGGGAAAGTTTACTCAAAATTTAAATGTTGTCATCATTTACTCATCTTTCCCTTGTTCCAATCCTGATTCAGATTATCTTCTCTGTTGAAGACAAAGGAAAAAAAATAGACAGAACTTCAGTGGGAACAAAAATACTATGGAAGTCAATGGCTGTTTTATCCAACAGTATTCAGTATATCTTGTTTTGTGTTCAACAGAAGAACGGAACTCAATCAAGCTTGGATCAAGTGGTTGGTGACTTAATAATCAATCATTTTGGGTAAATTATTTTTTAAAATCAATAAAAAGTCAAATAAAAGTGTCAGTCATTTGTAGGCAAGACCATCTCATTTCACCACGCTCAGGTCAGTCTTCCTGGACTTTGAAGGATGCAGTCTCTGAATTAAGATGCAGCTTGTGAAGTTACAAGCAGGTCATGGTTGCAGAAAAACCCTACAGAAAAGTGGAACTGATGGACCAGAGTTGAGAACCCCTCATTTAAATGAACATATACTAGATGTACATTAACCCTCTGACACATGACGTCAACATGTGTGTTGTTTAAGTACATACAGGTGATATGGGTTAATATTTTTGACTATTAACCATAATTTTTTCCTCTTTAAATCATCATGTGTTTTAGGGTTGCATATGTTAGGGTTTTGTCATCTGGCTGGTTTACTGGTACTGTACTCTGATCATACTGTCTTTGTGTCCTTAATATTCTTAATATTATGTGTCCTTAAGTTTTCTCAGCCATGCGCTCTTTTGTCCACATGATATTTCGTATTTGTGAAATGATGTGTCTGGACTGGTTCATTACCACTGCATGATATGTTGTGATTCAATATTCCATATGATTATGCATCTGAACTCTTCTTATATATACACATAAAATAGCGTGAAAAAATGTTTGCCCCTAACTGACCTTATTCCTTAGCATGTTTGTCACAATTTAGTATTCTGATCATCCAAAAATGTTTAAATATTAGTCAAAGAAAACACAAGTAAATACATCATGCAGTTTCGAAACAAAACACAAAAGTACATAGTCTTGTGTGAGAAAATGTTTGCCCCTAAACCTGATAACTGGTTGGGACACCCTATCAGCAACATCTGCACTCTAGCGTTTTTGATAACTTCCAATGAGTCTATTATGGCTCGTTTCCACTGACTGTTACGGTACGGTACGGTTCGGTTTGGTACGGGTCACTTTTATCAAGCTTGAGTTTCCACTACCAAGAGTACCTTTTTGGTGGGCGTGGTGTATGACAGAAAGTTTTAGTCGACATCATTCTTGCTCGAGGAAATGTCTAAAATAAAGCTGTACAGGTCGCTCACATATCATATGAGAAGCACTTCTCACAACACAGATGCTTTACACATAAATACTTGTGTAGAAATGTTTATTACTAACTTTTCTATGAACATGATTTGATTATAACTGCAGATCAATGACAGTGCGAAACAGACTACTGTAACGTCTGTAATTATATTAAATAACTAAATAAATGAACATATATAAACACATACAGTCTCTGATATGTTATCAACTACAGAAGAACACACACAGCAGACATTTCGTCCATATTTAGGTTCAAAAACAACCCAAAATATAGCCTACAGTCAGCGAAAACCTCTCATCTGTGTCTGTAATCTTCAGCAGCACATGTAGCCTCTGTTAGAGAACAATTCCATCATTCTGAGTTCATATTAGTCCAAAAGGTGATAATAACAATAATAGTTAAACAAGGCAGTTTGTTCATGTTTGCTGGAAAATAATGTGCTCCTTTTTTTCCGGCTCCTCCCTTGTTTTTTTCGCGCTTCACTCTCGCGTTTGTCAGTGTCTGACAGGATCAGGTTTCAAAAGCACGTCAATAATCAAGCGCACGTTATTATCATCAGCTCAAGAAGTTTGTTATTTCAGATATAGACGCGCGACGAACGCAAGCAAAAAAGCGAAACCCCTCGCGCCTCAGACTGGCTCGTAAAAAACTTCGGGGCACAGGGTAAATCTGCTCTTCTTCTTGGCTTTGTGGCTGTTCATCATGACAACGACAAGGTTTGTTTAAGCCCAGGTCGACCATGGCTCGTTATTATTTGTATATATAATTCTGCTGTAATGTCTCGGCTCGTCGGCTGTGCGTGTATTTTAAACATGGCAGGTTTTTTGTTTTCATTCTGGCTTGTTGCGTAAGCGAATGACACCTCTCTTTAAACCAATAGCATTCAGCTGCGCGTCTAGCTCCGCCTTTTGGTACCCTTTCTCGTGTTTGGTACCCTTTCTAAAGGGTGCCGAAAAAGTGGTACGGTACGGTTTGGTTCGGTACGCCTTTTGACAGTGGAAACGGCCATAAAAGCGTAACAAACCGAACCATACCGTACCACTCAGTGGAAACGGGCCATTACAGTGCCACATTTTTAAGGTTCATGACACAGCATCTCAATTTGTTTCAGGTTAAGACTTTGACTCCAAAGTCTTATTTATTTTTTATTTTTAGTCATTCAAAACTGGACTTGCTGGTGTTCTTTGAATCATTGTTCTGCTGCAGAACCCAAGTTAGCTTCAGCTTAAGGTCACTAATAGATAACCGGACATTCTCCTTCAGGTTTTCTTTCTTACACAGCATAACTCATGGTTCCATTTACAACAACAAGTCTTCTAGGTCCTGAAGTAGCAAAACAGCCCCACAACATCACACTACCACCACCACATTATACTGTTGGTATGTTCTATTTCTGAAATGTGGTGTTACTTTTACACCACACACAATGGCACACACCTTCCAAAAAGTTAAACTTTTTTTCTCTTCAGTCCACACAGTATTTTCCCAAAAGTCTTGGTGATCCTCAATATGTTCCCCTTCATGGGAACTCTGACATGTGTCTGGAAGACACTTTTGGGAGATCGCTAGACGACCAATCAAACGTCACACAACCCGCCCACTTCAGCGGGAACAAAAAACTCAAATTATAACCACAAACACAACCTGGCATCACTACGAGAGCTGGAAGATAGAGAACACCGAAGAGATTGCTTTTTTACTGTTTGTGGTCTGTTGGTGTAAGGCCAGACAGCGATCCCTGGATAAGGACATTCGAGTTCGGTGGCATTTACTTCGAACACAGATTTTTTTCTTCTTCTTAGTGAGTTGATCAAGCGCGATAGCAAAACAAATGTAAGGGAAGAAAGCATCTTGTCTCCTCTTTACCTGACAGGAAAACTCCGCCTTTGTACGTAACCTTGCCCCGAAGCCCCAGTTGGCCCTCCTTGGCCCAAGGTATTCGGCGGGCCAAAAAAGGCCGGACGCTGGCCCCAAGGAAGCCCCGCTTTGGCCCGATTACGCCCCGGAAGTGATAGTGGAAACGCGACTGGCCTTGGCTCGCTCGTGGAAATAGTGGAAACGCGGCTAATGAGTTGGCTGAGCCCAGCTTCGCAGGAGCCAGTGATTAATCATTAGTAGAGTAAATAACTGGCGCGTGCAGAATGAGCAGTTGGATTTTCGCTTTAGAGCCTCACACTAGAGACTGAAAAAGTATCTCTGCTAAGCTGATTTCATCAAGAAAGCATTATTCCTACCAGTGCGGGTTAGCACGCAGGCAGATCTGAGGATCACAGTGGGGGTTTTTCTGTTGCCTCCAGGCCCACGGACCCCTTACTCCTCCACAGCGCGCTCTATATAAGCTTTATGTGGTTGTGGTGGTTCATCCCCCAGGATGCCCGCACCTCCACTTGATGGCACCAGAGATCAGATGCCCATCGCGACATCAGAGGCATTTTTAGATAACAGAACGGGATCGCTACCACCCTACGGTGTGCAATGCATGGTCACAGTTCTCAAGTCGGATATGATGGCTGCACTACCCGGGTTGCTTCGGCAGTAAGGTTGGAGATGGCTTGTTCCCCAGTGTCACCGCCAGACTGACTAGAGGGATGCGAGATGTGGGCTGATATAAGATTAATCTTTCCAGCTGCCATCCCCTTCTTCTGGGGGACACACAGCGAGCACACACGGGCATAGAGTGCGTTTTTTTCTCTACTCAGTCCTTGTGGGCTTTCGCCTTCACCTCCCTTGAAGGCGAGGTGGCCAGTGGGTATGAAGCTATTCCTTAAGTGGTGGGCGCAACCACCTGGAGGAGTAAGCTGAGACCCCAGACCAAGGCAAGAGGGCTCTCTGTGTCTTTCATGGCCAGAGCCCACACCATCGTGGGCCATTTGGCTGCCCATGCCCTGTGGAAGATGATGGCCACACAGTGATCTGGAAATGCCACCTTTGACCTACCCTGGTAAATATGCGCCATGCCGACAAAGTTCACTTCTTGGAATGCTCATATCTCAAGTAGGCCTATTCGACAACACTGCTGGTGACATTACCTTATCAGTCCTCGGTGGTGAGAGATCAGTCGTGTGCGATGGAGCAGGTCATCTCTTGGTGGGCTCAGAAGACTGCTATTCCGCTGGACCCATCCGCACTGGCTGTTACTCGCAGAGAGGACTCTTCCCATGGATCCAAGATCCTCCGCCATCACAGCCCGTTCCACTGGCTAGTGATCGCGCTGAGTAGGACTACGAAGCAACTCTGAGGCTGGAGGGCCAGACTTGGCTATGCGATTCAACTCACTGTCTGCCTCCCGAGATTACAGGTGTGTATTTGAAGCAGCCGTTGCCATACCACCCCTGTCTCATTTGTAGCCACTATCATGGCACTCAAATTGTTCATATGAGACCACTTTAGGGATGGCTTCTTGATTGAGTCCCTAGATAGACATGTCACATGGAGACACACCAGGTGACCATTACCCTGTTATGTTGCCACACCTTCAGTCTCTGGATGGACATTGCCTTCTATGGGCCTGGGTGCCCTTAGAACAGGTGTCCAGTCATGCTGTCATTCTGACATATGAATCCAGTATGGGCTCGGGGGCTGTGTGTATCGGGAATGCAAGTGCAGGTTCGTAAACCGGACTTTGGTTGCATTGGCATTTTTATTGCCTGGAGCTGTTGGCAGTGTTTTTCTCTCTCTGCCAGTCCCTACCAGCGTGGGAGCAAAAACACGTGTTTGTTAGGATGATCAGCATGGCTGCGATAGCGTAGATCAATCATTTGTGTAATATGCGCTTCCGCCGCATTTCTCAGCTGTCTTGCTATCTACTCCTCCGGAGTCATGCGCCCAAATTGCTGCGTGCCATACATATCCTGGACGAGCTCAACCATGCCAGCTTACATGCTCTCACAACAGCTATGTTCCCGAGACAATGGAGACTCCACCCCGGTGCGGTCCAGCATGTTATGGGCACGCTTCAAAGAAACCCAGGTCATCCTGCGGCTTCTCCTGAGCAGCCCTTTGCCAGCTGCTTTCCCTGCTCTGCACGATGCGCTGGCTCTCAGCTGGCCCCAGGTTTGTGCAATATGCGTTTTTCCCCAAGTAAGCCTGCTCGCACAGACTCTGTGCAAGGTCAGGGAGAAGAGGAGCGGGTCTTGCTCGTTGCGCCTCCATGGCCCAACCAGAATAAAGTTTCCGAAATCACACTCCTCGCGATGGCCCTCCCTGACGAATTGCCAGAAAAAAAAGGAAGTACTTCCTTTCTCTGTGACGGGGCACCCTCTGGCACCTATGCAGGGTTCTGAAACAGGGTTCTGATATTTTAAATAATCTTCGAGTGGAGCCATTTCCTCCTGATTACTGGGAAACCCTGGTCAATCAGGAGGAAATTAAGCTTGGTGTCAAAAACGCTTGCTGCGCCATGCTACCTAACCCAGAGATACATGCAATTATTCTGCCCTGTTAAGCGAGTTCGCCATTTGGTGAACCCTAGAGAGTTCCTCTGAGGCCCCCAGACTCTTTGTCTACCCGTGTGCTGGGGTTTGGTGCCAGCTATGCGTGGTCCCCATTGGCGATCTCACATATGTCTTTCAGCCACAGTGTGTTCCCACTTTTCAGGCGGACCCGTGTCCTCCCTACCTACTAATCAGCTTATGATATGTAGCACTCCCTCTTTTTAGGGCTAGCCCATATGTCTATCTTGCCATCAGGTCTCCCCATTTGGGTAGCAGGTGGCCTCAGCAGCATCCTCCCCCTTCAGGGACTGGCACACTTGCCCAACCATCTAAAAATCCCTAGACTACCATTAGCTAGGTAAAAGCACATTTATGTCAATCTAAATCTAAATTCTTCAAAATTTTTCGCATGTAATGGTAATTAAGGGCCTAGGGGACATTGGAACGTAGCACCCTTGGTGATTGTGCGCTCACGCTATGCTTTGCAAACTTCACTTCAGGGCGTGACACACTTTGTTGCTGTGGCGTTTTCCATACACTCTTCCAAAAGAGTTCCCATGAGAGAATTCCCATTAAGGCGGATTGTCTCGGTTACTAACATAACCCTTGTTCCTTGAATAGCATCAGCTGGGTCTCCAGCTGATAGCTGAATGTTTGGCTCTTCAGCAGGCTAAAAATCTAACTGCTCGCTTTGCATGTGCCAGTTATATATTCTACTGATGATTATTCACTGGCACCTGCAGAGACGAGAAGAGTCTCCCAAAGTGCCAAAGTGTCTTTCAGACACACGTCTCGTTACATTAGGGTTACGTTAGTAACTGAGACGTTTTCTGGCAAAACCAAGACAGGTCTTTATGCTTTTTGTTAGCAGTGGTTTTTGTCTTGGAACTTGTCTTGGAACATTTTTGTCCCATCTCTATTGTATGGTGGACTCATGAACAGACACCTTAACTGAGGTAATTGAGGCCTGCAGTTCATTGTATATTGTTTGTGATATTTTAAATGAGTTTTCAATGTGCTCTTGGGGTAATTTATTTTCAGCCAGGCACTCCTGGGAGGGTTCCATATTGTTCCATAGTTTTGCCATTTATAGATTATGGATATCACTGTGATTCACTGCAGTCCCAAAGCTTTAAAAATGGCTTCATAACCTCTTCTTTCTCATTTGTTTCTTTTTTAGTTCTTTGGATCTCAGCATTATGTTTAGCTTTTAAGGATATTTTAGTCCATTTTACTTTGGCAGGAAGGTCCTACTTATGTGATTTATTGATTGCAAACAGGTGTGGCAATAATTATGCCAGGGTGTGGCTAGCGAAATTGAACTCAGGTGTGATCAAAATTTGGATTTTGTTTAATAAAAACCTTCATTTAAAAACTGCATGATGTGCTTACTTCTACTATCTCAATTATTGCTATCTTGGATTAATATTTAAATGTATTTGATGATCTGAAACATTAAAGTGTTCAAAACTAGATTTAAGCATCACTTAGTGGTATGATACATGAATGTGCTCCACACAGGTTTCTTCATCTCATTTATATACACTATGAACAGCAGCTACGCTAATTATTCTCTTTATTCTCTATTTCCACCTGGGGATACTCATCCTGAGACCCTCAGACAATGCAGTGCCACTGATCTGATCCAAGACCAGTGACGAGATGATCCCAAGATTTCCATATCCTGGACCAGGCCGTATCCTGAGCAGCTACTGTGGTGGTCATGGAGGAGTGGAGAGCATGAGACTGATTCCTGTGATGCTCCAGGAACAGACGAGTCTTCACTGAGGTCCAGCTTCCAGCCTCCGGCACTTGGACTGCAGCTCTGCACAAAACGTTTGGCCAGTGGAGAAATGATCGTGCCCATGAGCCTGGTTCTCTCGAGATTTTTTTCTTCACCTTCGCCAATTGGTGAAGTTTTTAGCTTCTCTCTCTAGCTTGCATGGTTCGGGATCTGTGGAGCCCTGCATCGATGGATTTGCTCTTCAGTGTTTGGACTCTCAGTAGTGATTATTAAACCACACTGAACTGAGCTAAACTGAACTGAACTTAAGCTTTGAAAAATGAACTACACTGTTTCAATTTACAATGATCTTTAATATGAAGCTGCTTTGGCACAATCTACATTGTAAAAGCGCTATACAAATAAAGGTGAATTGAATTGAAGTGTGACAAACATGCAAAAAAATAAAATAAAATCAATAAGGGGGCAAACACTTTTTCACACTGTATAACTGTATAAACATCACGCGTCAGAGGGTAATAGCAATTCTCCTTGACAGATTATCAACCCTGTATGAGTATTACATGACTGCAGATATTAATTGTATTGGAATTCAGATTCGTATGCATGTTTAAGTTGGTATATTCTTTTGAATATTAAAAAAAAAAGTTCTGCATGCTAACTAAGGTAGTTTTATTGATAAAATACACCACAATCTGTGCTATTGTGAAATATTCACATAATGAAACACCTACATTGCTTATTCAGTGCTAAAGAAAACAGTGACACATTTTTTCATATTTTTTATGAAAAATATAACTTCATAGCAATAGTGTCTTCAATGCACAGGAATCAATATAGAATGCAATGCTTGTTAAGTAAGGTATTAAAAGTTATTACAGAAAAGGAGGTGCACAGTACCTTTGAATTTTCCTAATGCTGCATTAGGTGAAGATAAAATAATGAGTTTAGAGGAAGTGCGGTGAGTTTGCATGTAAGAAGAGCAGTGTGAAATGACATGAGGATGGTGTGGTGCAGGACATGTGCAGTTAGACAGGGATTGGAGGATCGAGGGCGGTCCAGAGGTGAGAACATGTCAGCCTAAATGAGCAGCTGGCACTCTGGCCCACTGCAGCGCCATTAAACCTCATTTACTCTAATTGCTTTTAACCCGAGAGCTGTGGACATACACAATTAGACACTCAGCTTCCCCTTTACCAAAACACATCAGTCCTGAAACACATCCCCAAACTAACTCTACCAGCGTGGATAATGTGGCCTTTATTACTAAATAGCAGAGCTTGAAGATCAGGATTAAACAGCAAGTTTACCCAAAAATGCAGATTCTGTTATTAAATATATTATTTAAAGGGCACCTATGATGAAAATCATCTTTTGTAAGCTGTTTGAACAGAACTGTGTGTAGTTATGGTGTATCCACAGTCATATTGGGGTGATATAAAGACAATGAGTCTCTTTTTTAATTTCCTGACGTTAAAATAGAATCCAAATCCCTTCGGTTTTTAGGCGCACCGCAACGTGATGTAGGAGAGCGGTTTCCCCGCCCACCGATTTGATTGACAGCCACGTATTAACATATCTCCATAGTAATGTGTATAATCATATCCACAAGACAGGACATGTGCAAAGCAACTGGGATTAAAAGATCTGTTCAGCTCTCTGTGATCATCAATCATCATCAAATGTGATCAAGAATGAGTTTTACAAGTTTAAAGCGTTTTTAAAATGAAATGATTTACAGTAATTTTACCATGTTTACTTTATCACCACAGCCGAATGTCAGTACAATTATAAAAGAAGACGCTTCAATCCCAGTTTGTGGATGTTAAATCAGGTTTATTTTGTATATTAACATTACGGATATCCACACAGCAGTGGATATTAACGAATATCCTGTCACATTTTTTGCGCAAAGTTAAACGCATGCGCTGTGTGTGTGTGTGCGTGAAATTTGTAACAACATAGTGTGTCACTCATTATCGCAGAAAGGCTTGCATTAACTCCACAACAAATACATCAAATAATCATTGGGTTACAATCAAGTTCCTACTGTAGTAGTTCTCACGAATGTAACATGTGATCTGCTTCCTTTCTGTCACTGTGGTGTTTATTTGACGCACGCAACTGGAAATTGAGGCACACTCTGACAGGCACGTGGAAACGGTGGGCAGGGAGAACAAGCATTAAAGGCACAGGCAACAAAAACAGCTACTGTACATTGCATTCAGAGCAGAAAATTGCAATGTTCTGAAAGGTATAATAAATAATCTGATAGGTATTTTGAGCTGAAACTTTACAGACACATTCTGGAGACACAAAAGACTTGGTAACACTTCATTTTGATGGTCCATTTGAGTATTAGTAGACTGTCTGCTTAATATCTCTTGATACTGCTACTAAACAGACATTTAACTGACTATGAGAAACTTTGCAAGTACATGCCTACTTACACTAACCCTAACCTAACAGTCTACTTATGATCTATTGAGAATTAGTTGGCATGTAGATGCAATGTAACTTAAATTCAACACACAGACCATCAAAATAAAGTTTGACAAAAGACATTAACACTTTATTTTAATGGTCCATTTGAGTATTAGTAGACTGTCTGCTTAATATTTGTTGATACTGCTGCTTCAACAGACATTAAACTGACTATAAGAAACTTTGCAAGTATGTGTCAACTTGCACTAACCCTAACCCTAACCCCAACCTAACAGTCTACTTATAATCTAATTAGAATTAGTTGGCATGTAGATGCAATGTAACTTAAATTCAACACACAGACCATCAAAATAAACTGTGACAAAAGACGTTAACACTTTATTTTGATGGTCCATTTGAGTATTAGTAGACTGTCTGCTTAATATCTGTTGATACTGCTGCTTCAACAGACATTAAACTGACTATAAGAAACTTTCCAAGTACAAGTCAACTTGCACTAACCCTAACCCTAACCCCAACCTAACAGCCTACTTATAATCTAATTAGAATTAGTTGGCATGTAGATGCAATGTTACTTAAACTCAACAAATGTACAATCAAAATAAAGTGTGACCGCTGCTTTTTCAAACTACTTATATGAAACAAGCAATACAATTCTTAAGTTTTGTTGGGACAACTTAATTGTTTTATGTTCAATACACTTTTAAAAAAAAAGTTAACTTAATCGATTTTTGTGTTGGGACAACATGAAGGAATTTCATTTTTTACAGTATAAAAAAACCTGTACAATGTCTTTATATATTGTCTGATTATTATAAGGGTAAGCACGGTGGCGCAATGGGTAGCACAATAGCCTCACGGCAAGAAGGTCGCTGGTTCGAGCCCCGGCTGGGTCAGTTGGCATTTCTGGAGTTTGCATGTTCTCTCCGTGTTGGCGTGGGTTTCCTCTGGGTGCTCTGGTTTCCCCCACAAGTCCAAAAACATGTGGTTTAGGTGAATTGGGTAAGCTAAATTGTCCCAGTGTTTCCCAGTGATGGGTTGCAGCTGGAAGGGCATCCGCTGCATAAAAACATGTGCTGGATAAGTTGGCGGTTCCTTCCGCTGAGGTGACCCCAGATATTTAAACAAGCCGAAAAGAAAATGAATAAATGATTATTTTTTGTTTTGGTTTTTACATTCACTGTAAACAATATTAGTTGATTTTACTTCAAATAAATGAGTAAACATTTTGCCTTTAAACAGTTAGTTGACTTTACTCAAAATTAACTATGTTCTTATAAAAATAAAGCTAAATCAACTTAACAGTTACAAGTTACAATGGGTTTTTCTTGCTTTTATAAGTAAAGTCAACTTGTCACTTTTAAGGCAATCAGTTTACTGACTTTTTTAAGTAAGTAAATAATCAGTTACAGTGCTGCCAATTTCTTAAAAATAATTGGGGGATGTTAATAATATATACCGTTTCATTTTAAAATATTGCTTTAAATCCTTACACAAGTAATTATGTGCGAAATGTTGTAAATATTGTATACGTAAATTGTATTTATTTTAGTGGTGGGCCATTATCGGCGTTAACGTGCTGCGTTAACCTGACACTCTTATCGGCGATAAAAACAATATCGCCGTTAATCTATTCACAAACTTGGGTTGGGAGCTGGATCTATTCTACGCAAGCTATGATGACTTTCACCTTGATATTTTAGCGCGGATGTATACCTGGCCGAATTGCACTGTAGGTGGTGAGAACAAGTCTTTGAACCTCTGTGTATTCCTACTGTGAAATTACCACATCAAATGTGACATGCTAAAATGGATGCAGTTCACTAGAGTGAATCTGATTAATGTTAGCTCTACATCTAACTATCAGACACCTGTAGAGTTTATGCGTTCGAGTAAAACACATACAAATAAAATGGACCGGTTGCTTTTTAAAATGAATGACGGTAAATGAAAATCAAACCGATAAGTCGTCTGACAAAGAAGTGCCCTTCTGAATCAAATCAGCAGGATGCCCTTCTGGATCTTTCACTTACTTCAAAAGACACAACAGACTACGATTACATGGACATCTGTAATATAGTTATTTGCCTTAATAGACAATAATATAATTAAGGTGTTTACGTGAAGTGTTTTTATGTAAGTGTTTCCTGTCATTTTGGGTGACTTTAACTGCAGTTTGGCAGTTTCACATTCACTCATAAACATTTCATTCATGCCCCCATGACAAACTGGGGTATTAGACGCAAATAAGGGGTAAGGATTGGTGAGAGTGGTATGAAATTAAATAACGCACACCGAATGAAAAAAAAAACTTCTGCACTTCGCGATGTGTGTGTGTGCGTGTGCGGTTCTTTACTGACAACCTGTGGAAAATATGCCGAAAAGTCCTACACAACGGTAATAGTTTGATTGCGGTGTTTACTTCAATAATGCCACTAATATATGCATACTCCACGTCTTAATTCCTTTTCTGTTTAGTTCAGTTATGACTTTATGTTATGAGCTTATGTAGGCCTACAGTTCACAATTAATGTTTAATTTAATAAACAGTTAGTAAACACAGGTACATCTTAATGAACATTATTAATTTTCATCACCAATTTTTATTAGAACAGTTTCTCAAGCAGTTTGTGACGCATTTTGGAAACAGGAGATAAGCCCCTGGTCTAATGCGCCACTTGGCTTGAGAAACCCGTTCTCAAAGACTTACTTTTAGTCATTATTTGGGTAGCACAGATATTCTGAATGCCTTCGGCAGAATTCAAATGAGCCATTTTAATCTAGATTAATCTAGATTAACTCCAAGATTACAGTGAGATTAATCTAGACTAAAAACAAATCATCTATGCCCACCTATAATTTATTTCTAAATTGTACATGATCTATTATTTGTATAATTGAAAATAATGACATTATGTTTTAAAAATATTAATAAAAAACTTTAACTTTAAAAAAAAAAAACATTAAAATAAATTAATTTAAATTTCACATTTCCCAGTTAATATGATGTAAATTGTCAGCAGTGTTTGCCAAATGTTTTGCAGTATTTCAGTCTGGGGAAGGAGTCTGCAGTACTTTTCCACCTGCTGGAGCAGTGCAGGTGGCATGAGTCACAGCCTGGCACATCTGCCACGTGTCTGAGAAAACCAGCCCACTCACTCAATGTGAAAACAACTTCAACACTCTTTCCACACTAAAGACACGTATCCGTCAGCAGGAGAGACCAGCTCTTTTCACAGAAGTTTACTGCATAATAAAACATTTGCTTTTTGCTCCATAAGCTATATTATATGGTCATTTCAGTCCTGTTTAAATGTAATATGAAAACAGAAACGTTGACTCCTCTCCATTTTTCAGCATGTCCTTCAATCCTCAGACCAAAACAAAACAGACTCAGAACAGAAACAGAGGAGAATGTGTGTGTTTAACTATAGATTGGTATAATACTTGCATCACTGCAGTTTTTGTCATAAATACCAGCCCAGGCTCATCTGAAATACATACCTAGACCAACATTTTCGCTGTATACATTTTTGTGAATCTGAAAATTTTGTTCGCCATTTGTCCTAAAAATGAGCTGAAACAACACAATTCTTGAGATTTTTTTTGGGTGGGAGGGGGGGGGGGGGGGGCTTAATTGTTTTATGTCTAATCAACTTAAATTTGTAAATATTAATAAGTTAACTTAATTCTTTCATGTTGCCCAAACACAAATTGATTGTGTGGAACCCAGCATTTTTTACAGTGCTAGGTATGTTTTGTTGTACGTTTCAGATACACGTCCTCCTTGTACTCGTTCTCAAGAAGGTGGAGCTTGTCGTACAGATTACCTAGCGAACTACTAATCTAAACTCCTAAACGCAATCATTAACGTTTTCAAAAGCAAACACAAAATAAAAAGAGCACTGTGACCACATAGTCAACCCAGGCTCGTTCAGAAAACGTAGCCCCATATACATTTCTGGAGAGCACCAAACATGACCCAGAAGGTTTTTTTTGTTTTGTTTTGTTTTCACGAATCCACCAGAGGGCACTGTGAATGCTTAAAGATTTCAAATTTCTTTCACGAGTGCTTTTTACACCTGCTCTTCTCACGTGAATCCACCAGAGGTCGCTGTCGACTCACTGACTGACCGGCCGACCGATCCCCCTCACCCACCAACGCCAACCACTTCCCTAAACCCAACCAACAGTGTTTTGTATAGCAGAAAAAGATAAGCCCCCGATTATTATCACGTTTTCAGATTTTACCACATTCTCACTCTGTTCTTTTTTTGTTTATTTTATTTTTTGGCTTTTGTTTTTGTCTTACTCGCTTCTTCGCCAGACTCAAACCCCATCATCGCAGTCAACCTTTCTCTGTGTCTCAAGTCCGCCGACGTACATGGCAAGCTAACTAGACAAACTGGTAACAGCGGACAAGCCGCCCATAGGGAGGTACAGTTGAAGTCAGAATTATTAGCCCCCTGAATTATTAGCCCCCCTGTTTATTTTTTTTACTTTCTCCAGAAGATAAAATATTATCAGATATACTGTGAAAATTTCCTTGCGCTGTTAAACATTATTTGGGAAATATTTAAAAAAGAAAAACAAAAATAAAAGGGGGCTAAAAATTCTGACTTCAACTGTAAGTGCTTAGCTGCTAGTACAAAAAGGAGGTTGTTAGAAGTTGGTTAGAAACATAGTTTCACTTTTACATGGTTAGACTTGATCCTGAGTGCTCTACATCAAAAGTACAACACCATACAAAGTGTACTGGGAAACACTGGCCACACCAGAAAATTCATTCATATGGTCATAAATAATGTAGGGAAGACACATGTATTCGATTATAAATCATAAATAACTTGTTTTTTGGGATTTATTTGTTTTTGTATAAAGAAAATGTACAAAAATAATCCTTTATTCGTCAATAATATGTCACTGTAAATATCATTATTGTGAAAAGGAACGATAGATGTTGCCAACACACTGTTATAGGGTCCATTTTATCAAGAAATTGCAGTCAAATTTATGTTAATTTCACAAAAATGTAGGCTGAAACAGGAGCGTTGCAAGACATAAAGCTCTACTAGGGCACAGCTCCCCCTCAAAAATAAAAAATAAAATAAAATAAAATAAAAAATTATATATATATATATATATATATATATATATATATATATATATATATATATATATATATATATATACAGTTTTATTGTTATTATACAATTATTATCCTAAGTAAATAACAGAAATGAATCCTAAATGTAACTGAAAAACAATCTAAAGACACAACTGGATTGATTCTAAGATAATTAAAGAAATATTTTGCATGAATATTAATTAATTAGAATGAAATTCTCTAGACAATTCAATAGAATACTAAAAAAAGATGTTTTATACAATTATCTGTTGTGTGTTGTCTTAGACCTGACTTATGGCCGAGAATTAGGTTTATTAAGTCTTACCTCCCTGACTCATCATCCCTCCTTTTTGCTTCATACAAAGAGCCAGGCTTAGTCTAAATAAGATCATTATATTATTTAAACTTTGTTTTGTCGACTTGCGTGCCGACACCTCCACATAGAAGACTGTTACGCTGGTTTCACGACGCATGAGCAGCACGTGAGCAGCGCGGCTATTTTCCGGTGTGCATGTTAACAACCGGGACTTACACTGGGAGCTGAGCAGCATGTCAATGTCAAGCTGGAGCAGTGCGTGAAGTTTAAACTCTGAGTTGGTTGAACCTCCTGACTGAAGCAGGCCCCTGGTCCAGCCGGGACTCAAACCAGCTATCTTCTTGCTGTGAGGCGACAGTGCTAAACACTGAGCTAGGGGTGGGCGATATGTAAAAAATATCATATCCCGATTTTTTCTGGGGAAATCACGATTCACGATTTTTATCCCGATTTTTTTTTTTAAGTTGGTTTTTTAAGAATATTTTGCAAATTACAAAGGTACAATACAACCAAACTAATGTCCCCATATAAAATATACTCTTAGTATGTATGTATAAGAATATTTTAATCAAGTGAAGATTTAATGCAAGTGCTATTCTGCAAAGAAAGAACATTCAACAAGACTTGCATTACAATTACTGTACCATCAAAATGAACATTTGTTTAACAAATCTAACAAATCAGCTTATTAGACATAGATCCTCAGCAACACCTTCAAAAATGTAAATGGCTTATTTTTTTAAAAAGTTAAATAAAGTTTAAATAAAAATATAACTGTCAATGCAAGTGCACAGACTTTAGCATAACTCCCAAAATAAACATTGGCTTAGAAAAGAAAAATAAACATACAAAGAGTAAACTACCTTTTGTACTCTGTTAAGTTCCATAGATTTTTGTTAAATCAGCCGTTGTAGCGAAAAACGTTACGTTTTGAATTTTATTTTGAATCTTGCTGCGGCACTCTGAATAAAGCTGTGGAATGGCAGTGGAGGAAAAATATTTGCGGCTGGGTATTTCGTAACGTGGATCTACGACTTTGAACAATCTTTTAAAGCCCTCATTTTCCACAGTCTTTATAGGAATCATGTCTTTGGTCAGGTAAAATGTCACGGCATCAGTTACGTCTTTCCAGCGCTTGCTCGTTCTCTCATACGGAGTTCCTTTGTGATATGTTTCTTTCGTTAGAGTTGTTTGTTTAAGCCTTGTCGTTTCTGGCTGCTTGGTTGTACCTGGTGATGTACTCGCGTGGGGTCCTTTTAAAATTTGACTCTCCGCATATTCTTTCGGGTGCTTTCTCTTGAGGTGGTTAAAAAGGTTCGTTGTGTTGCTATCCGCCGTGCAAATCTTATCATTGCAACATTTGCAATTAACTGTTATTTGCGCTGTGTCTGTTAGTAAAAATCCGAACCATTTCCATACAGAAGTTGAATTTTTTTTAGGAACCAACTCTGTGTTTCCCTCCATTGTCACCGACTCTGTCTATCGAACTGCAAAGGATATGACGTGTTGTGCACTTTATATGGCGATACAACGATTCTTCCGAAAAAGTGGATCGTGCAGTAATTTTGATCGTCCACGATCAAATATCGTGTTATCGCACAGCCCTACACTGAGCCACCAAATTTGAACAAATGAGCTATTTTTATAACAATACCTAATACAGTTATGTTTCCAAGTGAGATTGGGCTATATTAAATACATTTTAGAAGATGTCATAAGGGAAGTGACTGGTTTCTATCAACTGTAAAGTTTTCATATCACAGCTCTTTCCTCCAGGGAGAAAAAAAGCCCTTAAAAATACTTTTGTAAAACAATCATCTAACTTTTAATATCAAACACATTACAGTGCATGTGTTAATAATTAGCATATAGCCATGCAGAGAAATGACTAAAGACAATGACAGACAGCATTTTCATCATCATACTATCACTGAACACATTCCCTCTCATTCTTTACTTCTAATTGCTTTGAGCTACACTGGTAAAGGGTGGTCCTGCTGGTAATGGGTAGTTAGTGCAATTATGATCCGAGTTTCATTCAAAGCAGGGAGAGTGAAAAGTCTGTTGTCATTTTCTCAAGTCAGTGTGAAAAGTGTTTGACGTTTGTTCTTCCATGGAACATTAAATGCGAATGCGCTGGCCAGGCTTATGTAATTATATGTTATTAGGGTCGATGGGAACGTGGTCTAGCTCCAAAATTATTGTTGAATAAAAGCATTGTAAATTATCCAGAATAACTCAGGAGCAAGTCTTCTGAAATCTTTTTTTTTCCCAAGTTGTAATGTTTCTGAATAAAAGTGAATTCATTCATTTTCTTTTCAGCTTAGTCTCTTTATTAATCTGGGGTCGCCACAGCAGAATGAACCGCCAACTTATCCAGCACATGTTATGCAGTGGATGCCCTTCCAGCGCAACCCAATCCACACACACAGTACACAACGAACAATTTAGCTTATTAAATTCACTTGTACCACATGTCTTTGGACTGTGGGGGAAACCAGAGCACCCAGAGCAAACTCGCACGAACACAGGGAGAACATGCAAACTCCACACAGAAATGCCAACTGAGCTGGGGCTCGAACCAGCGTCCTTTTTGCTGTTAAGCGAATGTGCTACCCACTGCGCCACCACGTTGTGTCATTATTATTATTATTATAATTATTATCATTATTATTATTTGCTACTAGAAAATAAAACTAGTAATATTATATAATATTTATATATTATTATTTGATATTAATATTGAATATTATCAATATTAATATTGAAACAAAAAAGTAATAAAAAACACTAATGGGTAAAATTGCATAACTAATATTTATGGCTGTTTTTGTTTCTTAATTTTCAAATGGTAAACTTTCAAAATGTTTTTTTTTTAATTAATGCTACTTAAATGACATTAAATTAACTTTAAATCATCAAAAATAGTAACTGTGATTCTTTTTTTAGCACTGTTTTAAATGTGACCATTGGATATAGTTCATGGACTATAAATTAATACTAATAATCGCTCTAAATTCCCTATTGTACACACTGCATAATCAGTATGTGTACACTCTAGGGACTTTTATTATGTGTTGCCTTATTATGTAGGTGGTGGACTGTAAAATTCCAAAACTTGGAAAATTCCAAAATATTGGCATTATTCTTTTAATATTCAGCTTCACCGTCACCTTAAGGTCGGATTGTGAAGAGAAGTGGCGAAACGTTCTGATGTTTTTACATTTGCATTGACTTGTTTGCAATTTACTTGGGAAAATACTTAATTTCCCATTTGGTGTAAACCCAGCATAAAATGTCATGTTGGTTCGGTGTGCGCTTAACTTCTTTGCGTTTTCATGTGGGCAGATTTAAAAACAAAAAACAAAAACAAAAAACAGCGAGGAGAGGGGAAAACCCAGTTATTACAAGTACCTGTATACGTGTGGACAGTGTTGGGCAGTAGCTACTAGCTTAACTGCATTTCTAAGTAGCGTGACGGTAGCGTCGCTACTTTATAAATGCAATAGCTTTTCAGTAGCGAGGCAATTTTTTTACTCAAGTAGCGCAGTAGATAAATCCATATGATGGCAAGAATGACGATTTCTTCTTCCTGTTTTACAATGGTTGACAACAAACTTTTTGGTGTGTTACTGCCACCTCTCGCTCTGGTCGGTGAAGTCGCAAATCAATCATTGGGCTGACACGAGAAACTTGCTTGATGGAAAGGTGACTGAGGGAGAGGAGTTATATATATAGTTTACTGTAGTAAAGGCTAAAGTATACTACAGTAATTACTATTATTTCATAATTGTTATTAATTATACTACAATGTGTTAGTTAGAGTAATTTAATGCTTATTCGTAAATATTTCCCTTTACTACACATTACTATAGTATTTTAAATGTGTAACACCTGGTTTTATTGGATTTTTTGTTTTTGCTGTTATATACTATAATTTGTTTCTGTTTGGTACAGCATATTATTTACAGTAAATAATTGAACTGAACAATTCTGCCTCATATGATTCATTGACAGTTTTAGTGATCACCAAGATATGAATGATAATTTAAGTTGCTTCGATTTAAAAATGAAAATTCCAAAAGTAGCTTAAATGTAGCTTTTGCAAAGTAGCTTTTAGCTTAGCTTGCTACATTTCCCATGGTGTAGCTTTTAGTGCAGATAAGCTACATTTTAAGTAGAGAAGCTAATAGCTTTGACAAGTAGCTTGCCCAATTCTGGGTGTGGACATGGCCTGAGACACTAAAAACACCAGATCATGTGCAGCTCATCTATAACTGAATACAGCACCATGCTTCATTCTCAAACACTCAGTGAATCGACTAATACGATTACAAAACAAACCAAAAAATCTTCGAAAATGTATCTTTTGTTTCATGGAAGAACATTTACAGATTTGGAACAACGTACAGCAAGTGTGAATATATGACAAATTCTTCATTTTCTGGTGAACTATACATCTAAAAAAAATATTTCATCCAAAAATAAAATAGAAAATCCCCCTTAAGCGGCTCCAAACCTTTAGATAAAAAAAAAAAAAAAAAAAAAAAAATATATATATATATATATATATATATATATATATATATATATATATATATATATATATATATATATATATATATATATATATATATATATATATATCTGTTTAACAAAAAAATAAGATATTTTGAAGAATGCTGAAATTCTGTTTTCATTAACTTCCATAGTAAGAAGATGACGAAGAAGAAAAAATACAATAGAAAAAAGCAGTGACTCAACATTCTTCAAAATATCTTCTTCTGCATTCAACATTCCTCAAGCTTGTTTGAATGATGTTGTTTTCTTCATTTTTAGGTGAACTATCCCTTTAAGAAGTGAGGGTGGCATGAGATGGTGATGTCAGTGTATGGCAGAGGAAAGGAGTGAGGCAGAGCAACTTACCCGTCCTTCTTGTAGAACTCCAGCATCATGTTGTCTGTGGCAACGCTGAGTGGGCGTCGGCTCTGGTCGTGCTGCTGCTTGCGCTCTGATTGGTCCATATCTGGCGAGGGCATGGAGCTGTAGTTGGAGTTGTGGTTGGTGTGCACTGGGCTGCCGTAGCTGCCTGTCAGGTTGAACTCAATTTCTAAGAATAGCAAAGACAAATTAGTCCAATTCTCGCCGGGGAAAAACGCTCGCCTGTATGTGCGAATATGTTTTCACAACTCTTTGTGTCCCAACCTCCAGGGAAGAACCAGTCCGCGTGCTGGATGATCGGCTCAATGATTCCTACGATTTGCAGGGACATGGTGGTCATCATTTCTGTCATGTTCCTGTGAAGATCAATGACCCGTTTGAGATAGTCATTCCACATAACAAAATTAAAACCACTAGAGCTTAAAGAAACAGTTCAACAAAAGTATTATTCACATATGCTGAATTAAAGCCACAGTATGTTGTATATTATATGAGATAAAATACTTTGGTAACACTTTCATTTAAGTAACAATTCACACCATTTACTTCTGGCTTATTATCTGCCTATTATTAGGATATTAGCTGTTTATTAGCACTTGTAACGTATTATCTTATTTTACATCCCTTATGCTACCCAATAGTGTTGTTACGATACTGGAATTTCCAACTTTGATACGATACCTTGAAATATATCAATATTCGATACAAATTTTCGATACTGCGGGGAACAAATTCTGCAACATTAAAATATGCAAATGAAGTGAAAAAGGAAAGCAAAAAAATAACTAAAACCATATAATCTCACCGGCCACTTTATTAGGTACACCTTACTAGTACCGGGTTGGACCCCATTTTGGCATTAGAACTGCCTTAATACTTCATGGCATAGATTCAACAAGGTACTGGAAATATTCCTCAGAGATTTTGGTCCATATTGACATGATAGCATCACACAGTTGCTGCAGATTTGTCGGCTGCACATCCATAATGCGAATCTCCTGTTCCACCACATCCCAAAAGTGCTCTGCTGGACTGAGAACTGGTGACTGTGGAGGCCATTTGAGTACAGTGAACTCATTTTCATGTTCAAGAAACCAATCTGAGATGATTTATGACATGATGAATTATCCTGCTGTTAGTAGCCATCAGAAGATGGTTACACTGTAGTCATGAAGGGATGGACATGGTCAGCAACATTACTCAGGTAGGCTGTGGTGCTGACACAATGTTTAATTGGTACTAATGGGCCCAAAGTGTGCCAAGAAATCATCCCCCACACCATTACACCACCATCACCAGCCTGAACCGCTGATACAAGGCAGGACGGATCCATGCTTTCATGCCAAATTCTAAACCTACCATCCAAATGTCACAGCAGAAATTGAGACTCATCAGACCAGGCAACATTTCTCCAATCTTCTACTGTCCACTTTTGGTTAGCCTGTGTGAATTGTAGCCCCAGTTTCCCATTCTCAGCTAACAGGAGTGGCACCTGGTGTGGTCTGCTGCTGTAGTAGCCCATCTGCCTCAAGGTTGGACGTGTTGTGTGTTCAGAGATGCTCTTCTGCATACCTCGGTTGTATCGAGCGATTATTTAAGTTACTGTTGCCTTTCTATCAGCTGGAAGCAGTCTGGCCATTCTCCTCTGGCCTCTGGCATCAACAAGGCAATTGCACCCAAAAAACTGCCGCTCACTGGATATTTTCTCTTTTTCGGAGCATTCTCTTCAAACCCTAGAGATGGTTGTGTGTCAAAATCCCAGTAGATCAGCAGTTTCTGAAATACTCAGACCAGCCCATCTGGCACCAACAACCATGCCACACTCAAAGTCACTTAAATCCTCTTTCTTCCCTATTCTGATGCTCAGTTGGTACTAAAGTACATCGTTTTGACCATGTCTACATGCATAAATGCATTGAGTTGCTGCCATGTGATTGGCTGACTAGAAATTTGCGTTAACGATCAGTTAGACAGGTATACCTAATAAAGTGGACGATGAGTGTATACATATACCAGGTACATAAGCAGTTTAAAGTCTAAAAGACAATATTATCAAGTGCAATCTCAACTTATTTTTTGATTAAAACAAAAGTTTTAAAATCTAAATATTATTATTAATTATTCATCTCTCTTTTGGAGAGAAGACAGAGTGCAAGAGAGCAAAGCCAGTATCAACACTAACAAAAAGTAATATTGTATTATTTAAATTTCTTAGTATCAATATTTATTTAGACATCAATATGTTATACATCAATACAATACAATATTTATTTATTAAGCACATTCAAAAACAACAAAAGTTGACCAAAGTGCTGTACATAGGAGTCAGAATATACAAGAACACATTTAATAAGTACATGCAATAAAACAGTAAATAAGGAGTTTTAAAAGCGAGAGAAAATAGATCTGAGTTTAGGACCAGCAATATATCAATATTTTTGACAACACCACTACCCAATACCCAACTATACCTCACTAAATTTTAGGTTTAGTTAACCTTATTCCTTCATGTTGTCACAACACAAATCGATTGCGTGGAACCAGGCATTTTTTAGAGTGTACAGTTATGGGTCAATGAAGACCTAATTGAATAATAATGTTCAGAAACATTCATGGTCATCAAACATGTGATAATTTGATTTCAAAATATATTTGAGACTATTTATCATGCTTTATGGGACTAGTTTGAACGAATCTTTTATTTATTTTGAGAAAGTACATTGTTTCACAATATATTGAACATTACTGGCATTTGTTTACATGTGCACAGCAAAATCTTCTGAGTAAAATGTACTCAGTTCAGGGTGTATTTGGTCCCTCTCTAAATTGAGTAAAAGTTACTCAGCAGCAGAGTTAAGCTACGGTCACACTGGGCTTTGTGTGTGCGAAATTCTGTCGTACGGCGCTGCGAAAAGGGGCGGATTAAACAAGATGATTAGACATTAAAAAAAGCGAGCGATTGCTCCATGTTTTAAATTTCTGTCCACAGAGGTCCTGTTTTGATCCTGGATGGTCTCACGCAGTCAAGTGATGCGATTTCGCAGGTCAGAGTTCACCAAGCTGGAACTTTGCACCGCAGCAACCTGCGAAACTTGACGCATGACCCTGCGTTTCCGGTCTGACGCATCCGCGTGCATATGAATGGAAGTCTATGGGAGGAAAAGCCAAGTGTGACCGCAGCTTTACAGTTAATGAGACGATAAAAAGATTAATTAAGTGATGGCTGAGCACTGATGACGAACACCTGCTGTTAATAAGCAAAAACAAAAGAGAAACACTAAATTACAACTGACTTCAAACAGCAGCAGCAGATTTACTTATTAACTAACCTGCTTGAATAACCTCTTTGACTCAGATGTCCAGAAAAATCCATATGTAATTTATTGAGAACTAACTGTTTTAGTTATTTAAGTTTTACAAAAAAACCAAAGAAAACTTTTTTTCTGGCGTCACCATCGTGAGAACAGTCGTTGATTTACTTGGGCTCTTTGACTTGATTTCTAAGGTGAGTGTTTCTTTGCTTGTTATGACAGGTATAAAGAGAGTGAATGTGATCAGATTAAATGATCCTGTACTGATTCTTAATGTTTATAACTGTAATTTTGCATAACGATAGCTTTGAAAATTATGTCAAAATGACGGTTTATCATTCAAGAGATAAAGTTCTGTGTTTTTCAAGAGAACTGACCTCAACTGTGGTTTTATACATTTTTTTAAAACACATTGACCATCTGAATCAATTTAGAGACACAGACATCAAGAATCAGCGTAAGCATCTCAACAATGATTAGAGATTTTTTTGCTGCAGTTCATGCCAGGAGAAACATACAACATTCATCCATAGTTCCCGAACATGCACTGCAGAAAAAACCTCACCATCGTTTCATGGTGTTTCATTGTCTTGATACACAGTGTTACTTTCATCATAAAACATCATTCAAACTTCATAGATCAAAATTAATCTTACTGGTTTGACCAGAAACTAAATCACAACAGAATCAATTATCCTAGTCACATTTGGTCTCTTTATGCAGTGCTTGCCATAACACATTATTTAGCAAAAAAAGACAAACATTAGAAATCGAATCAAAGAGCCCAAGTAAAGCAACTTCTGTTCTCATCAATGGTGACATCTTAAAACACAAAAAGTGGTGTTGTTTGTAATTTGTTGTTGTAAAAAATTAATGAATCAGTTAATTCTCATTAATATTACTTTCAAGGGTTTCCTCTGGTGGCTGGGAAGTGCAAAACAACAAATGTGAAACACTTTTACAAAGCTCGAGACAAATTTACATTTTGAAAAACATTTTTATCATAAGACGCAATTACATTGGAAAAACTATTTTACCAAGGAGGAAACTAATTTACATTTTAGAAAAAAATCAACAAGACGCAAAACACTTTTACCAGTCCCAAAACAAATTTACAATTACAGAATCATTACAGAAAGTTCCACACACCGGAAGTGACCCGGAATGTACCACACACTGGAAAATATCAGCTTGTGTGTGACTTTATAGACACAGGTTAACATGAGTCTACAACTATAAAAATCATGGTTTTGACCAACTGTGATAAAACAGAGCTTTTAGAGCTATTCTGAGAAAATATCAGCGTGAGAGTATGTAGAAACATGTAAACGCAAGTACATGGAAACAATCAAAGCACGACATTTGTTGACTGATGAAGATATCAAAACCGACCTCAACATATAGACAGCCCAGTTAGATAGGTCGATTGATACTCGCGCTGAACCTTTTGACCTTTTGAAGCCCGTTGATGAAATGTCAATTATAATTATTTATTTACATTAAGTTTGGTTATATACTGTTCTGCCAGACAAATATTAAGATCAATAATGTTTACACTGACACCAAGTAATATAAGAATCTTTATTTGGTATGGACATGTTTTGTTGCTGTAAAAAAGTGACGAATCTGCCAATCTGCAAACGTAAATAGTTTACATTTGGAAAGGGTCCCAGGTTAACACGAACACCAGTTAAACCGTAACACCGGCTTCATTCAGTTTACTTTTAAGAGTTCTCAAGCAGATGTTTACACCGTGTAGACTAGACATCATGTCCACAATCACAGCGTACGAGTGGCCCTCGTTAAAATATAGAACACTTTGTTGCAGTATGTCTGGTGTTTCCATCTGGTCTGTGTCCTTTAGAAACTCAAAACACTGACCACACGTAAAGTAAAACCGCGTTAAGCTGCTCATGTGTTTGCCGCAAAAAGGGCAAAACATCCCTCGACTGCAGTCCATGTTCGTTCACCCTAAACTTTACTTACGCCATGTACTCCACAGCACGAATTTACCACACTCACCAACAACAACACTTTTCCCTGCAGAACTCCCGGTGTGTGGTACATTCCGGGTCACTTCCGGTGTGTGGTACATTCCCTTTCTGTAATGAATCTGTAATTGTAAATTTGTTTCGGGACTTGTTATGTGTTTTGCGTCCTGTTGATTTTTGTCTAAAATGTAAATTTGTTTCGTCCTTGGTAAAATAGTTTTTCCTATGTAATTGTGTCTTATGAAAGGTAAAAAAATGTTTTTCAAAATGTAATGTTGTTTTGCAGTTCCCAGCCACTGTAGTTCCCACTTAGATATGCTCAGCGTTTATAGCAGGTATGTCATGCTGTTCCAGGAGAGAACCCTGAGCTTGGAGATACTTGAGCCCAAGGCTCCCGTCCAGTCAATAAGCAAATAAAGGGGATCCAAGATCAGGTAAGTCTCGAGAGCTCCCCCTTAGAAAAGGGAGGAAAAGTAGAAGATGGGGTGGAAGGGGGATTCTTCCAAAACGAAGCAGTAGGGAGAAAATGATCCATTTATTGTAAGCTAGGATCACTCTGATTGGATTATTACTGATTACAGATGAGCAGTCAGTCATCCTCAACCATATCATGTGTTCCTCTTGAAATTAGTTTATGAAACTTCACATATGGAATTTTGTAGAGTCTGGCAGAAATAAGGCCAAAGAGGTTGGTAACAAGCGAAGCTCCTGTTTGTGGAGTTGCTTAATGATCCTCTGCTGAGATTTTGAGAGATTCAATGTGTTTTAATTCAGTTTATTTCATCGAAGGCTGTGATTGAAGGTAGATTTTGTAGTTTTGTATTTCTCTTCTGTTTCTGCTTATTAACAGCAGGTTTTCATCATCAGTGCTCAATCATCACTTAATTAGTCCCTTCACTGCCTCATTAACTGTAACTCTGCTGCTGAGTAACTTTTACTCAATTTAGAGAGGGACCAACTACACTCTGAATAGTAAATTGAGTAAATTTTATTCAAAGGATTTTGCTGCATGTATAAATGTCTCAAAAGTTTCAGTTTTCTACCAAAGACATCTAGAGTAAAATAAAAATAGTCATAGGTAGACAAGAAGTCTTAAAGGGCACCTATGGTGAAAAATTTACTTTTCAAGCTGTTTGGACAGACATGTGTGTAGGTATAGTGTTTAGACTGTCATATTAGGGTGATATAAGCACACCCAGTCCTTTTCTTTTTCAATTTAACAACATTAAAATGGTGGACCAATTGGAGCAATTTGAGACCGACCGCAACTTGACGTAGAAGTGCCCCCACCCCCCACCCACCAATATTGATTGACAGGCGCGCATTACCATATCCTCGTTTGTTGTTTCACGTACGCCATTTTCAGCGTGTGAGTCAAAGCGATGTCACCAAAGAAACACCCTTGCTCTATTTTTAGATGGAAGGCTCATTGGGCTCAACACTAGATCAACATTCACCACATGAATGCCATTGTTTGTAATTTTAGGTGGGTTTGCAAACGTGTACTTTTCATTGCGTCTTCCTTAAACTTCAGCCGTTTGCATTTCTCGCGGTCACAGAAGCTCCCTGTCATCTCAGCTAGGTGCAGCTGAGAAAGTGCGAGCGCATTGCCTCACGTGCGTGTCCCCTCCATTGGAATAAAATAACGAACTTGCCTGCAAGTCGCACACCAGAAACGCCGCTCGGTTTTTATCAGGGTACACACAACGGTGCCTCAAGTCGGCGCCAGCCACGACTCAAGACACTGTTCATATTTCTGCCACGTCACAGAGCGAATAGTTTTATTTTAAATAACATGCAAATGTGCGCGTCTGGTGTGCCGAGTCGCAGCTCTGAGCGGTGCATCCGGTGCCTCAGTCAACTACTTTAACTAGCATACAATTAACTGTGAAACTACAAAGACACAAATGATTTTGTACTCTCTGCTTGATCTGTGTCCGAGTCGTACATGTACGGCTGAATGATGGTCCTCTCATTCATGTTACTTCTCTCTGTCTGCCTGTTTGTTTCCAAACACAAAGCGAGGGAGCTCTTTGCTCCGCCCCCTTGTTAAGTTGGATGGGAAGTTAAAACTAATTTTCATGTGAAGCAACACACCCCTAAAACAGCGATCTGTGTACAATGACACTTTTTAACACATTATAATAAAACAAATCTGAATTGTGTTTTGAACTGAACCTAAAGTGGCACACTGGAAGAACCATAATATTAATATTAAATCTTTAAAAAAGGGGTAAATTAGGTGCCCTTTAAAGCATTTAATGAAAAAAGATGTAATTCAACATCAATAAAACATGTGGTCCACCAAAGAAAAGCAGTATTAAAGTTATATAACCACAAGTGTTATGGAAGTAAGTTTTTCACTTTTCTCTTAAAATTGCTGTGTGAATTTGCTTCTCTTCAGAAATACGAGAACAGAGGACATGCGCTCACCCTTCTGAATGCGTCCACAGCAGGTTGGGTCCGAGAACTATTGCAATGTTGCCTGGTGTCATTTTATTAGAGTCTTGGTACTCTGTGAGTTTGGATAAGAATTTGATTAAATATCTGTTAAGAAAGAGAGAGAGAGAGAAAAGAATGCTTTCAGATTCAGTCTCAGTTTTGACATTTCTTTAGCACCAGCATTCACGCTTACATCTGCTATTCCTGTCGCTGTGTATGATCAATATTTCAGAAGGTTTCTGAGTTAATCCAGGTGCAATCAAAGCAAGACCCACAGCCTATATCTGGGAACTTCATCTTGGAGCCAAATATACTGTGTATGTGGTTTTACAAACATTATTTTCTTTAATTTTCATAATTTTTCTTGCTATTATGCTTTTTCATACACTGCCTTCTGTGTGTTTATTCATTCATTTTCTTTTCAGCTTAGTCCCTTTATTAATCTGGGGTCGCCACAGTGGAATGAACAGCCAACTTATCCTGCACATGTTTCACGCAGCGGATGCCCTTCCAGCTGCAACCCAACACTGGGAAACCCTTTCTGTGTGTTTGTAGATGATAAAGTTCTCCATAGATTAAAGATCAAACTGCAAGATAAATGGGCCCTTTTCACAAGACACTATGATGCGTCTTAAATCCTTGTTTTTAATATTTTGCTTGTGCGAAGTGTTTGAAATGCCGAGTTTATGGGGGAGGACAGTAAATTTGACGTTGTTCTCCCTTCTGGCTGCAATTATCAGTTTCACTTTTTTTTTTTCTGAAAGACTACTATTTTTGTACCCCTACCCCTTCCCCTTGGCCCTTAAAACCAAGTGTGAAGTGGAAGGGCTTCAAAATTTACCCCAGAGAAATGGGACACAACTACAGCACCTGCACACGTCATCATATGTTATCGCGATCTCTTGCTTCTTACCCCTTGTTATTGAGTGTGGTATTAAAAAATTTCCATTCAAAGGGCTATCTACCCCTTCCCCTTAGCCCTACGCCTTCAAGCTAAAGAGAAATGGGACACCACTACCCCTTCACATGAAAACACAAAATGAGGGGTAGGGGTAAGGGGAAGGGCTAAGGGGTAGAATTGGGATTGGGCCTTAATTTGACACATGCAGTAAGCGGTCGACCAATCACAGCAGACCAATCAGCCACATCGGCCAATTATCTGACCAATCAGAGCCGAGTACACTCTGATGACCTGTTCACAACAAGCATGATAGCTAGACAACTAATGATAAAGATATTTTCTAAAAATAATTCAGAATGTACAGCAGAGTTCAGATAAAGCTATAAAGATAAAGATGTGGAGAATTTATTGAATTGGGATTTGATCATTGAACATTGCATCAGAATTTTTTCCCCCAGCTAATAAATGGTAAATCACTGACAGCCAGTTGATTTAAAACTAAAGGTGACAAAAGAGTGTGGAAAAGCTCTGCTTGTTGTTATTTGTCTTTTCAAATATTATTTAATACTATTGATATTAACTATGTTGAAAACTACTGGCTGTACCATGAAAAATAATTATTACAAAATCCTAGCATAAAAGTACCTCAGGTATCATGTGCTAGTTTCAGCATCTTTGTGTTGCCTCCTTTAAAAATACCATGAAAATTTTTTTTTTTCCCAGTTTTTTTGTTTTTATTCCACCACGCTAACTATGATCGCTCAATTCCTTTTATTGCATTTAAAAAAAAATACAGCTTAGTTTTGGTAGTTTGGGCACAAGTATATTTATTGTTACATTTATAGTTAATGTGTTTGATGTGAAGAGGTCTTAAATGAAGGTGAGACATATAGTAGCCCCTCCTCTTTTTAAAATCAGCTAATCAGATTTTGTGTTTACCAGAGCTCTGCCAGTAAGAGTGGTTGAGTTCATAAACTGAAATACAAATGAAAAGTTACTTGAAGGGGGCAGAACGTGTTGGATACTAGACAGCATTTGATTGGTCAGAAGATTTGATGAGGAACTGAAGTATGAGGTGAAGTATTTTTGAATCATTGAGAGCTGTGGGCCGAAGGTTTATATCTACACAGTTGAAGTCAGAATTATTAGTCCCCCTGTTTATTTTTCCCCAATTTCTGTTTAACAGAGAGAAGATTTTTTTTCAAACACATTTCTAACATAATAGTTTTAATAACTCATTTCTAATGACTGCTTTATCTTATCTTTGCCATGATGACAGCAAATAATATCTGACTAGATATTTTCAAGACACAGCTTAAGGTGACATTTAAAGGCTTAACTAGGTTAATTAGGTTAACTAGGCAGGTTAATGTAATTAGGCAAGTTGTATAATGATGGTTTGTTCTGTAGACAAAAAATATCTTAAAGGGGCTAATAATTTTGTCCCTAAAATGGTTAAAAAAAAATAAAAAACTGCTTTTATTCTAGCCGAAATAAAACAAATAAGACTCTCTCCAGAAGAAAAAAATATCAGACATACTGTGAAAATTTCTTTGTTCTGTAAAACATAATTTGGGAAATATAAAAAAGAAAAAAAATTAAAAGGGATGCTAATAATTCTGACTTCAAATGTATATATTATATATATTATATATATATATATATATATATATATATATATATATATATATATATATATATATATATAGTATGTAGACAGTATGTACTTATAAAAAACAAACTGATTCATTTAAAACATTTAATTGAAACATTTATTTCTTTGTAGCTTAGCAATAAAATAAATAAACAAACAAAATGTTACATTAAGTTAGAAATGACAGTCTTTTAACATCCTCATCGTTCTCTTCTCTTATGAGATGGTGGGCCAAATCAAAGGTTACCATGGGTCAACTTTGTCCTCGGGCCCTAGTTTGGGCATCTCTGATTTAGACGGAAGTGACAGACTTCAAACTTTGAATGTTTATATCTTCTAAATGAACATTTATTCACTTTTTTGAACACACTAGCTTATAGATATCCTTAAGACTGACATCTAAAATATTTTATTGGATTTTACAGGGACTTCAAGAAAGACAGGCTTTAAAGAGGCTAGATTCTATTTCAGCCACCAAGGGGGAAAAATATACAGTGATAAGGACTGATAAAATGATAAAGTGTTTTTGATGTAAACGCATTATGGGGGAAGATTTTAAATACCATGTAGGAGCTAGACTATGAGCTTTCAGCAGCCTTTTGGCCAAATGAGAGCAAAATAAAAAGGCTGACCTTTTTCTTTGCCAGAGATGGTGGTCTGTATAGCTGGCATTTCCAAACTCCAAACTATTCTTATTAGGACTAATGAACTCTGAAAATTCAGAAATGTGCCCACTTGCTGTCAGTGAAGGAAGTGCTGCATCTGACAGAGATCTGACACTCTTCTCTGCTAATGAGCTCCACATTCGGTGACTCACTCAAAGACAAACAACTCCTTAGAAAGAAACAAATAATGAGTAAATAACAGGCATGGAATACCTGAAGTTGTTCAGATTGTCTGCTGGTAGTTTCTCGCATGTACACAACAAGGCTTGAAGCTTTTGTCCATATCCTGAATACTAGAGGAAAGACACAAGGACAGATGAAAAAGCATATGGACATTTACCTGCTTCGGTTTAATCGCTTGATTGAATGTGTTGTTATCAGTGGTTATCAGTCCACATGGGCAAGAAAGAGCCTGCTGCGACTGCTAGTTAAGCTGTTATCCTCCATCCATTTGGTGGCTGGACCTGCTAGTTGGCTCAGATGCTGGCAATTAACCATACATATAACAAAGTTCTTGCTCATAGACATATATAAAGTTTGGGTGGGGTTCAGGGTTGGGGATTGGGATACTACTCCTCTTTAAAATTAAGTTTTACATCTTCAATCTAGCGTCTCGCTCATTTCCCAATGAGGGTTGAGTTTAGGGATGAGGTTTGAGGACAAGCCTCCTCTGAAAAATCATAAGTTTTACATTTTCAATCTGGTGTCTTACTCATTTACCAATGAATGTTGGGTTTGGGCACATACCTGTACCTCATGAGTTAGCGCTGGGGGTGATGGGGTTGGGGTGGGTGGGTTTGGGGACATGACTTGGGGCTTGTGGGAATGTCTCCTTTTTAAAATCATAAGATTTAAAGAGGCTGAAATCTACACATCCTTATGAGTTAGCCACTTTTGATCTGTGGTGTGCCATCTGAAATTTTCTTCTAAAATGAGTGTTTTTCCTCAGCCTCCTGTTTTTATGTTTAGTTATTTCATATTAAAAGCCATGAAAATAATCTAAAAATGCTAATTTAGTTGAAAATTTCAAATGGCACTTAGAGGTTTTTGCATCTGAACTCTTTATATGAGCTTATAACCACTGATAACAACCAATTTAATCAAGTGACAACATCGGAATCGGCTAATAAACTAATATATATCCAATGGTGGAATTGTACACAATGCCAAATAACCAATATAAACAGTAACTATTACTCTAAGGGGTGTTAAATACAACCTAAGAAAATCAGTTGGATTTCAATGAAGTGTATGAGCTGTTAAGTAAAATTATTCTCATTATAAATCTATTGTCCAGTGTACTTGGTAGGTAAACTTCAGTTAATTTCACCACCCTAAGAATACTTCTTCCACAAATTACAATGGCACTGAGGTTAGTATTAGCACATAATTAGCCAATATACAAAATAAACTTCAATTCAATTATCCCTAACTCGTGCGATGCTGCAAGAAGATAGCTTACAAGGCAGCATGATTTTTCAGCTTCTTAAAATGCAGTCCAGGTAAACAGAATTTAAATATAATTCCAAATAAACAATTAAACTCATACAAATCACCATAAATGTTACAGTGCACCATAAATATGTTGAAGGGCTTCACATGGTAATACCATTATTGGTGCAAATGAGCATCACTGATATATGTGTTGGGGAGACCATCATTACTTACTTTGAGGCTTGAATCCATTCATCATAGAGCTCAAATGTCATTAGAGGTTCAGGAAGCTCACGAAGATAAGACTTCAATGCCCCTGAAAAAAAAAAAAAAAAAAAAAAGAGTAAATCGCTGGGCTTTTCCAAAGTCAAATTTAAAAGTCAAATTTTCAAGCACTTCTCCGGGTTCATCTTCAAAGCTTTTAAGCACTTTACAAATGTGGCAAATTACATATATATACACGTACGCTCTAATACATCATTATATATCAGATGTTTTATTGTATTCTAAGGACACTTTTTGATGGCATGTTTGCCCCAAGCTCAACATTAAATTACTGCCATTTACTCTTCTAAATGTGATTTACTCACATCTTGAATGTGTAATCTTCCATCCTAAATTCATGTTTATTTTAATTTCATTTGTTGTTTGTAAATATGCACGCTATCATCTTAAAAACAATGGAATAATTAGATGATTTGTTTCCAGTGAGGAATTAGAGAAACTTGTTCATGCTTTTATCAGCAGCAGGGTGGATTACTGTAATGGAGTCCTCACCGGCCTTCCCCAAAATGACAGTCAGACAGTTGCAGATCATCCACAATGCTTTGGCCAGGATTCTGACCAGAACCAGAAAATTAGAGCACATCACACCTGTCCTCGGGTTATACACAGGCTCCCAGTTACATTCAAAATAGATTTTAAAGTATTATTACGTTATAAATACGTTATAAAAAGCATTATTCGTCTATAAATCATTAATAGGCCTAAGACCTCAATGCATTACAGATATCCTCACTGAATACAAACTTAAGAGATCACTCAGATTTTTAGGATAAAAAAAATAGAAATTCTAAGAGTTCATTCAAAGCAGGGTGAATCGGCCTTATATATATTTTTGAATAGTTCATCATTATTACTTATTTAGTAAGATAAATTAATATGAAATTACATCATTTCATATTAATATCATATTTCATTTTCATATTTGAATTTCATATTTCATTTTCAAGCAGTTTCAAGCACTTCATCAAAAATCTAAACACTTTTCAAACCTTGAAAACATTTGATTAATGGAGGCATTTCCAGTACCTGAAAGAACCATGGAAAAAAAAAAACTCATTGATTGTTATATTATTAAATTTAGTTATCATTATTGATGTTAATGAGCCTTAATGGTATAGAGACACTTTCTACCCCCATTACACACCACAAAGACCCACATCAGAAAATATACATGGAGAATTTACCAATGCTTAAAGGATAAAAGCCGGCAATTTGTACTGTACGGTATAGTGTTAATAATGCTTCAGCAATGTAAAGACGATCACACTAAATCTAATGTACAATTCGTGCTAATAATAAACCTTTAATTAAGACTTTCAGCTCAATAAACTACTAATTAGCTGCTTTTTGATTGTTAATAGTTGGGTTTAAGTATGGATTTAATATAGGATCATACTATATAAGTGCTAATAAAGAGTTAATATCTTAATATTAGACAGGTACAGGGGCAAACTTAGTGATTTAAGGGCCATTAGCAATTCCAGGTATGGGGCCATTCTCTTTCTCTATATATTTTTTGTCTCTTTAGATATAGTATAATAAAGATGTATATTTTATATATTTTAATATTTACAAGAATCTTTATCTTCTTAATGTAAAGTTAAATGCAATTAACTCACAAATAAAAATAAAAAAATTCACAAACTAACTAACGTTGAAGTCAAAATTATTAGCCCCCCCTTTGATTTTTATATATATATATATTATATATATATATATATATATATATATATATATATATATATATATATATATATATATATATATATATATTTTTTTTTTTTTTTTTTTTCTTTTTTTTTTTTTTTTTCCAAATGATGTTTAACAGAGCAAAGAAATTTTCACAGTATGTCTGATAATATTTTTTCTTCTTGAGAAAGTCTTTTTTGTTTTATTTAGGCTAGAATAAAAGCAGTTTTTAATTTTTTAAAACCATTTTAAGCCCCTTTAAGCCCCCCCTTTTACCCTAACCCGCCTAGTTAACCTAATTAATCTAGTTAAGCCTTTAAATGTCACTTTAAGCTGTATAGAAGTGTCTTGAAAAATATCTAGTCAAATATTATTTACTGTCATCATGGCAAAGATAAAATAAATCAGTTTTTAGAAATGAGTTATTAAAACTATTATGTTTAGAAATGTGTTGAGGAAATCTTCTCTCTGTTAAACAGAAATTGGGAAGAAAAATAAACAGGGGGGCTAATAATTCTGACTTCAACTGTATGTACAGGTAATTAGCCATTTTTGTGATTAGATTTTAATATTTATAATAATAAAAACATTTAAACAAATTTAATTCACAATCAATCAAACTAATTTTGTTACAATTTTTCATATGAATTAAATAATATCGGTTGGTGAATCGGCAGTCGTTACTGTTCACTGGGACCCTCAGACCCTCTCTTAACAAGCTCACAGCACTCATTATCTGACAGGTTTTGGGCAGGAAGCGAGATCACTGAGGTAGCTGCGTTTCAGTTTTTTCTTAACAAACAGAAGGAACGTTCCATTCTTCATGGGGGCACACAGTTTTGAAAAAAGTAATAAGGTTAAAATCTTAACGGTTATAGACAGATTTTGCAACATATAATAGAAAATGTATAATAGAGCTATATGATTAATATAGGCTTCTAGACATTGGACAGGACCCCTAATTCCCCAGGGCCCTAAGTGGCTAAGTCCACCCCTGGGCAGGTAACAAGCCAGTAGTAAATAGTGTAAATTGTTACTTAAACTAAAGTGTTACTGTAAAGACTATGTTTACCTCGCCAAAAAACCCTATTTGAGTCTTAAATTTATTGAAAAAGAGAAGCACAACATATGTGATGGGACGCCAGTAGAGGTGTGCTATTCTCTGTATGAAATACTAAAGGGGAGCCTGACAAATGAGCTGTCAAAAGCCACAATCAGCGGGCAGCGCCTGTCGGCTGCGGCCCCTGTACCTGCAGCTACTAGGTCACGCTTCAGGCCTGCTGTAATGAGATCAAATTAACCTGGGACAGAATTGAAAATGAACTGCCGTGGGCTCTGAGCATTTGTAGCTGCAATCCGCTAAAAGGACACAGAGGGTGAGATGAGTGAACTCTTTTTGAAAGCTGGCAGGAGAGAAGCAGATGCTCACCGGCGATGGCGTGTGGGTCGGCTGAGTATTCTTGCACATCCATAACGCCACAGTCCAGCGATGCCTTCAGCTTCTTCAGCTTGGAGGCAGAGGGAGCCACTCGAAATAAACCCTACAGTGACAGAAAGAGGGAAGTTAGCGGTTCACAGTAGTGTTTCTGTTTTAAATCAATACTGGGAGTCTTAGTCCAACAAGGGACTTGTAATATCGTAATATTGTAATTAAAACAAAAGAAGTAATCGTTCAGTTAATTGAGTTTGTTTGAAGTACATTAGACAGATACACAGTTTTTCAAGTAGTAAGTATACTTAGTATTAGTATTTTAATACTAGTATTTTAGTAGTATTTTAGTAAATTAGTTTTATACTTTCTAGTGGAAAAAAAATTACTTGTATATTTGTACATTCTGAATTTACATTTTATATATTTTATTTACATATAATATATGTTATAAATATTATATGCTGTAATACATGTTATAAATTTAAATATATATACAAGAAGTCAGAATTATTAGCCCCCTGTTTATTTTTTCCTCAATTTTTGTTTAACGGAGAGAAGATTTTTTTCAACACATTACTAAACATAATAGTTTTAATAACTCATTTCTAATAACTGATTTATTTTATCTAGTAAGCAATATTTGACTAGATATTTTTCAAGACACTTCTATACAGCTTAAAGTGACATTTAAAGGCTTAACTAGGTTAATTAGGTTAACAAGGCAGGTTAGGGTAACTAGGCAAGTTATTGTATAACAGTTGTTTGCTCTGTAGACTTTCGAAAAAATATATAGCTTAAAGGGGCTAATAATTTTGAACTTAAAATAATTTTTAAAAAATTTAAAACTGCTTTTATTCTAGCTGAAATAAAACAGATAAGACTTTCTCCAAAAATAAAAATATTATCAGACATACAGTGAAAATTTCTTTGCTCTATTAAACATCATTTTGGAAATATTTAAAAAAGAAAAAGAATCAAAGGGGGTTAATAACTTTAACTGTATATATATATATATATATATATATATATATAATATATATATTATATATATATATATATACATATATTATATATATATTACATATATATATATAATATATATATATATATTATATATCATATATATATATATATATATATATATTATATATATATATATATATATATATATCAAGGAAAAGAGCAAGGAACTTTTCACAGTATGTCTGTATGTCTGATCATTTTTTTCTTCTGGAGAAAGTCTTATTTGTTTTATTTCGGCTAGAATAAAACTTTTAAGGTCAAAATTATTAGCCCCTTTAAGTTATATATTTTTTTCGATAGTCTACAGAACAAACCATCGTTATACAATAACTTGCCTAATTACCCTAACCTGCCTAGTTAACCCAATTAACCAAGTTAAGCCTTTAAATGTCACTTTAAGCTGCATAAAAGTGTCTTGAAAAATATCTAGTCAAATATTATTTACTGTCATCATGGCAAAGATAAATAAATCAGTTATTAGAAATGAGTTATTAAAACCATTATGTTTAGAAATGTGCTGAAAAAAATCTGCTCTCCGATAAACAGAAATTGGAAATAAATAAATAAAAAATAAATAAACAGGGGGGCCAATAAATCAGGGGGCTAATAATTCTGACTTCAACTGTATAAATACAACATTCATAGCAAATGCAATAAATCTAATCATCGGGTGTACACTGTAAAAAATATGTTGCTCACTTACAGTACATTTTTAAGTTGAACCAACTGACCTTTACAAGTCATTTTAACCGGCATCAAACAAACTGAATTATAACACAATTTTAAAATTGTTTATCTTAAAAATACAAGTTGATTCACTTTCTAAATGAAATTAAAGTAACGTTAAAACACAAGTAGTCATGATTTTTTATTATGTCATTTTTTTACAGTGTAGGAAATGAAGTGATGTAGGACAGTTTTTTTCCTAAAAAAAAAAGGTTTATTCATATTTATAGATTTTTCTATTTATAAAGCCTGATAACTTTCAAATCAAATTACTGATATTTCACCTTTTTTCACCTTACATGACATTTGGTCAAAATAATCAGTGTTGTCATTTGTTGTAATTGTGTTATTGTCTTATTGAGTTGACTGTGATCTAAAAATGTCTTTTTTTAAACTTTTTTTTTACTATTTTATAGAAACTGCTCTAAATGACATATTTTTGAAATTTTAAACAACCAAGGACAATCAATCCTATGGATAGTAAACAAGCTGCATATTCCTTGATGTCTAACATAAGTTATTGTTAAACTGATATACATTTCTTATAAAACATTACAATCCAAAAAAAAAAAAAAAAATACAACAACAAAAAAAAAATACAATCCAGACAATGTACCGCTATTTTTGGATAGTGGCAATTATGTTCCAGGAGGTAAGTTTTTTTTTTTTTTTGCTGTTTTTTTGTCATGACTCCACCAGTGGTCGCTGATTTCATATTTATCTTTTGAGTGCCATTCGCGTCTGCTGTTCTTTACATATATCCACCAGAGGCTCCTGTCGACTGATTGACTGACTGACTGATCGACTGACCCACCCTACTCTTTGCCTAAGCCCAACCAATAGTGTTTTCAAAAGCACAGATTGACCCACCCACCAACTTCCATGGACAAACTGGTAAACTTCGGGAGCGCAAAAGGAACATCATCATACCGCTCCGTAGCGTTCGTTTTAAAGACGAAATGTAGCCATGTGTACTTCTGGCAAAAATAATACTGTATAAAAATCACTTTTTCCCTTATTAACTGTTCTTTATATTTCTAAAGCATATAATAATCATAAACAATCATAAAAAAATTAAATAACTATTTATATAAAAATAATTGACAAAAACAAACTGTGGTTAATTTAGTAATTGGGGGGGGGGGGTATTGGGTTAAATTGGGTTAAATAAATACCAGCTGTAAATGGTCAAATTACTTGCTCTACCAACAATTGTTTATGGCTAAAAATAATAATAAAAATACTATAATAAGAAAATAGCAGTTTGCAGCATCAAGGAAGTGGTTTTTACAGCAAAAAATGTATGCAAGCGAATGAGTCCGAAAGTCTCAAGCCAATAACGTTCCAATGGCTGCATTTGCTCACATGTAGGGTCTTTTTTTTAAACTTTCAACTCAATATTTTTATAACAGACGTGGCCAATTCTGTTCCTGGAGATTTACAGCACCTTCCTGTAGACTTTAGCTGCAACCTTGATGAAACACATCTGTTTTTAATTACCAAGTGATCTTACTGATCCTACTTAGTTGGTTTATTTGTAATTGGTCAGAGTTGGAGCTGCACTCTGCAGAAGCAGATCTCCAGGAATAGGGTTGAGCACCCCTGATTTAGAACAACCAATCAATATATGGATGGAAATGTACTCAATCCTCTGTCAAGGTAATATCACATCAATCTCTTCCAGAATATTGGAGGTGATCTGCAGTATGATGTCAACAAACAGAATCTGTGACATGCTGTTAGTTATAACAGACCATGATTTTGACTCATCCCACAGTTTGCAGCAACAAACTGTGTTTCAAGGAATAAATAAAGCAGGCTGAGTTATTTTCCCATCAGTCTCGCACCTCTTCCTGCATGCCACATTCGAGCAGCATGGTGACGCAAGCCTCAATAGGAAAGGCAATCTCCCTGCCGCTGATGGCTAGATGTTCCTCTAAGGCCTTCCCATACGATGGCTTCTCTATCCAGGCCTCTGAAACACATCAAGGTGGACATTAAAATTATAAACCCAGGGTGCATTTCAATCAGCTCCATATCTCCCAAGGTCACTGATCAATAGGTCGTATACATGAATTCAGGCACTGGTGAGTGTGACATGAGAATGTTCTCAATGAACGTCATTAAGTCAACATAATATAATTAAAGGATCATGAAACACCAAAACACATTTTTTGAGATGTTTACAGTCATATATGTGTCCCACACTGCTAAAAACAATATTAGGATACATATATTACACAAAAAAAGTGAAAATTGGTTATTTTTTCGTTACTTCGAGCAAATTTGTTCTTCCGGACGTCTGTACCTGCGAGTGCATCGTGACGTCTCTGAGCGTGCAGCATTAATTCATGAGAAAGATTTGGTTCAAACCAATCAGCGCGCTCTATTGTGTATGCGGTGCAACTTCATTAATATGCATGATAGCTTCGAAGACTGTTTTTACCTGCTATAGTGTTCAGATGGCAGAGAGACGCCACGTTGTGTTGCCAAAACAAGTGGAAGAACAAGACGAAATGTTTTGAGACAGGTCGTCAGTGTTGCGTTATTAAATGTGCTGCAACGTACGTTTTGTTTTCATTTTCGCGCTATGAGAGCGCAGCTGGACTCACGTGTGGATTACAGTGCACGCGACACGCCACAGAATTACGTTTGTAAGGAACATTTTTACCCGAGAGCTTTTCGCATCTGGAAATTGTGAAATCCCGATTTGCCACTCGTGACCTTTTAATAAAGATGCGGCTCCAGTTGGTGTTGATTGTCCTGTCTCTACAGATTTGGTAACCCTGCTGAAAAATCCAGCTTAAACCAGCCTAGGCTGGTTGGCTGGTTTTAGCTGGTTGACCAGCATGGTTTTAGAGGGGTTTTGGCCATTTCCAGGCTGGTTACCAGCCTTTTCCAGCCTGGTCTTAGCTGGTCAGGCTGGAAAATGACCATTAAAATACTGTCATAAAAAACAGTGCACTTATATAGGAGACAAGTATTAAATATTATTTATTTAATGCCTAAAAATGCATATGCGTGATTGTCATCACGGGACAGTGTGGAGGAGAGAGAGAGAGGTGAGGTAAAGATGGCGAGTTGCGCACCAAGTGACCTGGTCTCGAAAAAGCACACAACCTCTGCAGTTTGGCAGTATTTCAGGTTTCGGCCGAACAAGAAGGGAGACGTGGTAAATATGAACTAGAGGTCTGCATTCCGTGAATAAATTTCCGAATAAAGCGCGGGAGCGGTCGGTAACTCTGGTGTAATTTGCACAGGAGCAGGCGGTCTAACAATATCACTCCCGAGTGAGCGAGCATAGTGCTGTCTATGTGTGTGTGTGAATGAGAGAGAGCGAACTGCGCAGATCTCTAATACGAACAAGACAAACAGGTGACCACGAACCTAAGGTGGCATATACGGTATTCAGTTTTTGAATGGTTTAGGCACAAGCCAACAGTTTGGGGACGCTGTCTGAGCCTTACATCGTAATTTTTTTTTATTATGCACTGTAATACCGTATACCGAGGTAAAATAGGGAGGAGGTTTGACGGTCTCAAAATTTGGATACCGGCCAAGCCTAATATAAGATAAATGACGTCAGTACACAATAACAGGTTATGATTATTACTAAACCGATACCTAATTGTCCGCATCTGCATCGCGGTGCACCGAAGCAATGAATTAATTTTGACACCTTGATTTGACAGTGGGTTTAACTGATGAGTTTAGATTATCTTTCGCAACACTGGTTAAATGCTCCAAAAGAAAGTTTACTGACAGACCCACACATGCACTTGAAAGCCAGCACTTAACCAAAGTTGTTCGCTCAGATATTGAAGAGTATAAGCGGAGAGTCTTACCCTGGTGAGCTTTGATCTGCGGCAGGACACTCTGCAGGATCTCCAGAGACTTCCTGTGGTACTCGGCCTGAACCTCAATGAGCTACAGCAAGACACACACACACATGCTACAAGTGTTCCCAAGGCATTTCAGTCGAAACAGCACACTTCACCTTTGATATTCATAGGTGCTTACCGTTTGAAAGTAGTTTGCATAGTCTATTTCTTTGGCCACAAAGTTGTACATGTCCGCTGATAACTGGTCCTATAGAAGAGGGAAAGGTATGACATGAATAATTAGATATTCTCTTTTCTTATATAAAAAATGGAAGACTTAAATTTGAGATGGAGACTACTTAAAAGCCCAGATATACTTATTTATTTATTTAATTTTGAATTAAATCAGACCAAAATTAATTTGGTGTGGAGTATGAAATGTTTAAGAAATATTTACTCAAGCTGGTAAAATTAAATTGGGCAATTGGGCAATAGGAGGCACATCCTTCTAGAACAGGGGTCACCAAACTTGTACCTGGAGGGCAAGTGTCCTGCAGATTTTAGCTCCAACCCTAATTAAACACACCTGAACAAGCTTTTCAAGGTCCTACTAGGTATACTCGAAACAATCAGGCAGGTGTCTTGAGGCAAGTTGGAGCTAAACCCTCCAGGGCACCGGCCCTCCAGGACCGAGATTGGTGACCCCTGTTCTAGAACATTTAAATCTTCTGTTTATTTATTCCATTCATTTCAGATATTAGCACTTTAAAAACATGAAAACACGTTTACAAGGATTTTACAACAAACTGTTTTGATGCTTCAAAACTTTTGACACAATTGCTTTGTTGGTCAATAGAAAAACCTACACCTAAAATTTTAGTTATGTTTGTTCACTTGGATGTCATTGCAAGGTTTATTTGTATATTCCCTTACAGAAATGTCACATGTTTTTGACGTGATCACATGGCTGAGGAGGAGTTGGTCTGGTTGGACACGATCGCTGAACCCAAAACTTGATTTGCAATATTTGATGTCTGACAACAACAACAGTCTTATTTTGATCTGTTTCCCCAGTTTCTAATATTTGCAAATCATTTCAGTGGTCCACAAAGTGAATAAAAATAACAAATTTTACCTAAACACATATATTATCAATAATATATTCAGAAATTTTTTTTATGTATGTGTGTAGATACTGTATTTAGAGTGGGTACGGAAAGTGTTTAGACCCCTTTAAATTTTTCACTCTTTGTTCTATACACATGCATATAATGATGTTAAATAAAGCTTGTTAACAAGTTATTAATGATTAATGATGGAATTCTAATTTTTTTTTATAATTTCATTTACAAGTAACAAAGTATTTACAGCTATTGTGTATTTCTGTTTCTGATTTTAGTATATTTCATTTGCTAAAATCATTAATTTTCATTTTAATGTACACACAGCACCACATATTGACAGAAAAATCACAGGATTGTTGACATTTTTGCAGATTTAAAAAAAAAGATAAACTGAAATATCACATGGTCCTAAGCACTCAGACCCTTGCCTTGACACTCCTATATTTCACTGAGTTGCTGTACATTTCTTCTGGTCATCCTTGAGATGGTTCTACACATTCATTTAATCCAGCTGTGTTTGATTATACTGATTGAACTTGAGTAGGAATGCCACACACCTGTCAGACCTTACAGCTCACAATGCATGTCAAAGCAAATGAGAATCATGAGGTCAAAGGAACTGCCTGAAGAGCCCAGAGACAGAATTGTGGCTTGGCACAGATCTGGTCAAGGTTCCTAAAAAATTATGCTGCACTTAAGAGCACAATGGCCTCCATTATCCTTAAATGGAAGACTTTTGGGATGACCAGAATCCTTTTTAGAGCTGGCCGTCCGGCTAAACTGAGCTATCAGGGGAGAAGATCCTTGGTGAGAAAGGTGAACAAGAACCCAAAGATCACTGTGGCTGAAAGCCATAGATGCAGTTGGGAGCAGAGGTGGGTAGAGTATCCAAAATCTATACTCAAGTAAAAGTACAAGTACTTGCAGAAATTTTTACTCAAGTAAAAGTAAAATTAACAATCTTAAAAGTTACATATGCATACACAGTTGATGTCAAAATGATTTGCCCTCCTGTGAATTTCTTTTTCAAATATTCACAAATGACGTTTAAGGAATGAGGAATTTTTCAGTTTTTTTCTTCTGGTGAAAGTCTTACTTGTTTTATTTTGGCTAAAATAAAAGCAGTTTGTAATGTTTTTACAACCATTTAAAGGTCAATATCATTACCCTTCTTAAGCAAGATTTTTTTTATTGTTTACAAAACCAACCATCATAAATTATTTGACAAATTACTTGCCTAATTAACCTAGTTAAGCCTTTAAATTCCACTTTAAACTGAACACTAGCATTTTGAAAAAAATCTAGTAAAATATTATTATTAATATTAACAGTAAAAATATTAATATTAACAGTAAAATACTGTCATCATGGCAAAGATATGTGGTGTGTTGATAACATCTTTTTGTTAAACACAAATTGGGGAAAAATATACAGGGGTATAATAATTCTGACTTAGTACTATACTATATATATATATATATATTATATATATATATATATATATATATATATAATATATAATATATATATATATATTTTTTTTTTTTTTTTTTTTTTTTTTTTTTTTTTTTTATTTATTTATTTATTTTTTTTTTCAGGTTGGAGCTGTAGTTCATGTCAGTTCAATGTCAGTTCGATGTACAGCATGCATCACAATATCAAACTAACATTATTCTTGATAACATCTTGGAGTGAAAACATAGACTGAACTTGAGTCCGTGGGTGACATGGTCCAATAAATTCACTGCACAGACAGTGTGACCATCCTTATTCTTCGCGTATGAGTGGGCACAGCCATTTGAATCATTTTGGCTCGTGACTTCCAGCCTCATTCACTTCCAGTCATTTTTAGAGGTTAAAAACAGCTCGTTTTGCTGCTTGATGTTGCAAACTGACATTTTTTTTATTACATGATTTTGCTTTGTCTGTATCATCTGTATCATTGTCTAATCATGCAAACGCTTGTTTGTAGAGCAAGTAGTTTGACCGTTTTCTGCCGTTTATTATTCTTAGTCATTTCAACATAGACGCACACTCTAACCGAAAGTGGGAGACTTGAAGAATAGACCCTCTAGCAACCTCTCACGACACAACCTCTCCAATGCGGTGCCTCGCGATATTTGTAAACAAGTCGCATGAATAATATTTATTATCATTTGAAAGTAACAGAGGAATGCCGCCAAATGTAGTGAAGTGAGAGTAATGGCTTTTCTCTTATAATTTACTTGAGTAAGAGTAAAAGTACACATCTTTAAATATTCTCAAAAAGTACACGTTACTTAACAATTTTACTCAAGTAAATGTAACAAAGTAAATGTAATTCGTTACTACCCACCTCTGGTCGGGAAATGGGAGAAACTTGTAGAAAGTCAACCATCACTAAAGCCATCCACCAGTTGAGGCTTTATAGTAGAGTGGCCTGACACATAAAAGCTTGCATGGAGTTTGCTAAAAGACACCCGAAGAACTCCAAGACGGTGAGAAATAAGATACTCTGGTCTGATGAGACCAAGATTAAACTTTTTGGCCTTAATTCTAAGCTGTATGCGTGAAGAAAACCAGGCACTGCTCATCAACTGTCCAATAAAGACCCAACAGTGAAGCATGGTCGCAGCATCATGCTGTGGAGGTGTTTTTCAGCTGCAGGAAAAAGACGACTGGTTGCAGTCAAGGAAAGGTTAATCCGGCCACGTACAGGGATTTCCTGGATAAAAAGCTTCTCCAGAGTGCTTAGGACCCCAGACTGGGCCAAAGTTTACCTTCCAACAAGACAATCACCCTATGTGCACAGCTAAAATAAAGAAGGAGCTGCTTCACAACTACTCCGTGACTGTTCTTGAATGGCCCAGGCAGGGCCCTGACTTGAACCCAATTAAGCTTCTCTGGAGAGAACTAAAATGGCTGTCCATCAACATTTACCATCCAACCTGACCGAACTGGAGAGGATCTGCAAGGAGGAATGGAAGAGGATCCCTAAATCCAGGTGTGAAAAACATGTTGCATCTTTCCCAAAAAGACTCATGGCTGTATTAGATCAAGAGGGTGCTTCTGCTAAACACTGAGCAAAGAGTCTTAATACATAGGACCCCTGTGATATTTCAGTTTTTCTTTTTTTAATAAATCTGCAATATGTCAACAATCCTGTGATTTTTCTGTCAATATGGGGTGCTGAGTGTACATTTATGAGGAAAAAATGAACTTAAATGATTTTAGCAAATGGCTGCAATATTACAAAGTGTGAAAAATTTAAGGGGGTCTGAATACTTTCCTTACCCACTGTACGTCATTAGCAAGATGGTGACAACTGTGTGTGCAGATATAATTGTTTTTTTTTTTCCCACAAAATTTCTAAGTTTTTTACAACAAAAGTAAAGAGTTTCTGTTCACAGAATTCACATACAATTTTACATGAAAAAAGTAGAACAAGCTAAAAAGAAGTCCTCACCCTGCAGATCTCCATCCGATTGGCCGTCTCCTCCATTTCCTCCCTCAGGGAATCAGACTTGGCTCCACTCTGCTGCACATTACTAGGGTGACCTGAAGACTTGGATGATTGTTGCCACCTACAGGCCAGGAGTACAAATGACACCGTCAAAGTACAATGTGAGCGACTCGGAAGAATCAAGATCAGACTAAATGCTTATGGTCCATACCGTGTCCTTGCAGAATCCATGTCCAGAACAAGTTTGGCTAAATGTTTTCGCTGTTTCTGAATGTTCGGAATTTCCACCTAAACAGCAAACCATGGTCAAATGAGAAGAAATAAATGATACAATCTTCCTTTCAGGCACTTTTTTAAGTTTGAGTGAAGTTCATTCTAAGGTCATTCTAAACTCTTTGATTACAACCAAAGACTATAGAATACACAAGACACGTCACTTGTATCTTTTTGAATGGGGAAAAGAGTAACTGTCAATATGGAGAATAAAGCCCCATCTACTAGTACAGGAGCCAATCATCGATTGCTATATGATGGAAAAAAGCCCGCCTTCTAGTACAATCTAGCCAATCATTGGTCGCTATAGACTGACGATACTCCGGGGGAGAGGCTCAGACCAGACATGAGATTCTGCAGTTTTTGTGTGATTTGGACATTTAGAAATGGAATAGAATTGAACAGTTGCTGTTCAATTTTATTGGTGAATCCTAATATGAAATTCAATCGTAAGCTTGGCAAGCAATTTTGGAGAATTTGATGTTTCCCATTCAGACAGAATGCCCGAGCATGCTGTTTCAAAGGTGGCCGCCGAGTGAAATGGTTTGCCTTAAAGGGACTTTGTTACAACTAGGTTACATTTACATAGCCTCTATTTCCATATTAAAAATGGAAATTTTTAAATTCCAAATGTACACAATTTGGAACAGGGAATCTCATTTAGGTGCATCAGAAAGCCCATTTTTATCAGTTTATTGTGTAAAAGAGACAGAATGATAATGAGTGATGCCAGTTATTAGATACGAGCATGTTTTGGAGGCAATCATGGCGAACAAATGTCAGTAGACAATTCTGGCCAGCATGTACAGGAATCTCCACATTGCTCTTTTACTGTACATCCTGGGCTTTGTGTATGACCACAGAGAATCAGGATCCCAGTTTAATACCTCACCTGAAGCAATATGTTTTTAAGGGGCTCTCACACAAGATTAACTTTATTAGCTGTGGTAAAGTTAACAGTGTTGTGACCTGTAGCCTTTGTCTGTGTCATAAGCCGCATTTCCACTGTCAGGCCAGTGCGAGCCAGGGCTTTTATTAGGTCGGGCCAGGCCAATCGCCCGGGAGGTTGAGCAGTGAGGCCGAAATCATGTCGCGTTTCCACTGTTGGGCTAGTAGCTCGCAGCGCGTCAAGCAAACCCCTCCCCCAGAACGTCCCCAGAATCAAACATCACACAACCCGCCTAGTTCAGTGGGAATCAGGCAGGCAGATAAAGCACACGATCGCATCATCAGGAAATGATTAAAATGAAGACAACCGAAACAAACAAATGACACGTTACTGTACAACAGTACATTATATTTATACGCACAGGCCTATGTATTTTTATTCATTATATTCGTTTACTCGCCGACCAACTGTCGGCATTGCACATCAAGTGGTCTCGCCACTAATGGAGGGACCCAGCACACCCATCCATAATATAAAACCACAGAAATTATCCGGTAATAACTCGGTATAAAATGTATTTTATAACATCCTTGTTTTGATAGACGTTGTCAAACATTCAGCCCAAATCCTCAGGAGAGACCTTAAACATATTAATTATTCCCTAGGCTATATGACACATTCATTCATTTGTTTTCTTTTCGGCTTAGTCCCTTTATTAATCTGAGGTCGCCACAGCGGAATGAACCACCAACTTATCCAGCACATGTTTTAAGCAGCGGATGCCCTTCCAGCTGCAACTCATCACTCGGAACCGCTATATGACACTAAAGAGTATAGAATCACCAAGAGGCGACACTCTAGTGCGATTTGGGAAACAGCCACTAGATGGCGCGGTGGCCATTTTGAATTAAAATTCCAATAGCGCAACAAGATATTATTAGTCTGTAAAATAAACTATTACAAGTGCTGATGATCGGGATAGTAAGTGTTGTTTTGTCGTCTTTCAGGTTGTATCTCAGCTTTAATGTGCTTTTTAAATAAATAAATAAAAAACAAAGCAGCTGCTTGCTATCGCAACAGCAATAAGATCCAATAGACAGCCGATCGCTTTCACTCCAAAATGGCAGAATCCGAGGCTCTTGCTGAGCGCTGCTTTTGCAATGGAGCCTTCTATTGAGTGTCGCCTCTTGGTGATTCTAAGTTCTTTGGTGACACTTAATACTGTAGGTAATTCCTCTTTATTTCAGAGAATAATTTAAGGATGTTGCATATTATTCAGTTATCTTAAGTAAAGGAAACCGTTAAAAGTTTCAGGACATAAGAACAAGTAAGAAATATAGGCTATATTTCGTTGCGCTCAGCAGTTATTCACTAATAAAGCTCTACATTTAAAATAAATTTTTAAATTTTACCACGTCATATAAAAACAAACGTTTATTTGAGGACATAAAACACATTTTTTACTTGCTGTTTTTTCCAATCTGTATGTAAAGCAGGACTGGATGACAGAAAAGAAGGTAGTTTCTGGTTTCACTCACCCAAAAAAAGCTCTGTTTGCACGATTTGATTAATTATAATATTACAAATACTTTATAAATAATATTTCAAACCTCCTCCGTTTTTATTGTTTCTAGAAAATATCACATTTTTTCAGATAGGCCTTTGTAAAATGTTTAAAATGGCTTTAAATAGTTTAATTTATTTGTATTGTATACACCTAAACTGTTATAGCTTTTGTTTGTTTTATATTGGTTTATTTATTTAATGTGATTTTATTATAGCTGATATTAGTAATTCTTTAAATGATTTCAATACAGCGTAGGCTATTTTATCTAGATATGACACTATTGTGTTGAGTCTGCAAAAGTGGACACGTAATTTGTAGAGTTTTCTGTCTTTCTGTTGCATTCATATTTTGTATTATCTTTAAAATAAAGAAAGCAAGAAACCCAGCCATTCGCGACATCAACAGAGCTGTCAAGCGAGCGCTCTTTTGCCCGGTCTCTCACACACACAGTACAGGCATCTAAACGCGTATATATCATGCACAAACGCACCTTTTAAACTTGACAAAAACTCTCGACAACCTTTACTGGCTGCTGTGTCTTTAATATGGTGTAATGATTGTTATGCGTTATTGAAACATGAAGGAAGATGCAGCAAAGAAATATCACTTTTAAATGAAAACTTTATTATTTTGTGCAACAGTCTTACATTTAAAAGGGAAACATAAAGGCGATCATAAGCAAAAAGGCCCCTAGCCTATAAGGTGTTTTATGGAACATCCTAACTTAAACTGACCAGCTGTATGTTTTTTTTCCCTTATTTATTTATTTTTATTTGTTTGGCGCATGTACTCGTGTGCGATCGGAGAGCTAGTGTACTGGTGGCATGCCATCTTTACCAGACTCGGGCAAAGTCCACCTCACCTTTCACTCCGCCCTAAATCCCTATAGCTGGCCCTCTTTGGCCCATGGTATTTGGCGGGCTGAAAAAGGCCGGCCACTGGCCCCGAGGAAGCCTCGCTTTGGCCTGATCAGGCCCTGGAAGTGACAGTGGAAATACGACTGGTCCTGGCTCACTCCGTTTAGGTGCGATAGTTGAAACACGGCTATGTATTCTTTTATGAGCCTTGATATAATGCACTACAGGTTGCCTTACAGGTGATTTAGTCCTTCTTTTTTTCTCTTTCAGTTGCATAACTTGTATTGTATGTCTAAATTCCATCTCCATTATCACTTTGAGTCATTGGTTACTTATATTGATGAATTTGTAATTCGTATCTAATTCATACATTTTAACATACAATTACTCATCCCCCAATGATGGTTGAGTTTAGGGGAAGGGTTTTGGGGCACATCCTTTTAAAATGTTTTACAAACAAATGGTTATGTACTAATTTTATTTCGTATAATTTAAACAAATAATAATAAAAAAAAAATCTAAAATAGGTATGTTTTCTTGTGAGATCAGGCTGGCTTTAATCACAGTATCCTCTAGGGATAATAAAAAAAACAAAACAATACAAAACAATGGCAATACCAGCATATCCCGCATGCATTATGAGTGCTATGGTCAGATTGGTCTTTGTGTTTACATGCTCAACAGGAATGACCGTGATTGGCTACAATGATCATCTCTTCAGGCTTTTCACCAAGTGCTTACACAGACGTATGGACAACATACAGTGTTTAAAAGTTGCATCTATCTAGCTGATCCGTCAGTGGATCGCTCATATCTATTCATGGATGGATTCTGTGATAGAGGTGACATTCAAACGCTCTAGTGTCAGTGTTTATGTGTAAAAACTTGGTGAAGAGCATCAAGTGATGATCATTGTAGCCAATCAGAGTCAAATCTGTTGAGTGTGTGAGCACAATGGCCAATTGGCAGTGTTCAGTAATCCACTCAACATCACTCAAATGTTAGTGGGAAATGGATGTTTTTACATTTCAGTACTGATTGGTAACAAAGTTGGTATATTATATATTATATATAACATTATATATAAATTATAGAATAACACTGACAGGGTTATAAATGCTTACCTCAGCCAGCACATAAAGAGGCTCCACGACATCTCTTTCAATCTGAAGCTCAAAGACGAGAAGTTCCTGGGCCAATTTCTCCTCTGTATCTCCACAGAGCTTCAGCATCTTACTGCAGAAAGAGTCAAAACAGTCCCTGAAACTAATTTGAGCTTGACGTATTCAAAGCCGCATCCTAATATCTTACTATGAATCTCAGAAAATTCCTCAGATGTGATCAGAAAATGCTACTCATAGCAAAATAAGCAATTTTTTATGTTTTAAGCAAAAAATATCCTAAGTCATAAGTATTGTTTGACAACAAGAACCAACATTACAACGTCATAAGCATTCATTTTATAACAAAGGTAATTTTGCTTTTAATTTATTACAATATTTGTCATTTTGGAACAACTTACTGTATATTAAGTGGCCTTAACTAATATGTTCTTATACTGAAATGAATCAATTGTAACAATATACTTATAGTGTTAGTGCATGTTTTTTTTTTTTTACATTGTACTTGATTAAATACATGCATGTGGTTACATTGTTGTTAATTTCCGTAATTACATTTATAATTACAATGTCGACCATTCCTTGTACCTTAACCCATCACTAAACCTACCAATACCACCCAATCTTACCCTCAATATCACAAGAAGTGTTCTGCAATCAGTGGTGGAAAGAGTACTGAAAAATCATACTCAAATAAAAGTATCATTACTTGCCCAAAAATGTAGTGCAAGTAGAGTAAAAGTACCTGTTGTAAATATTACTCAAAGTATGAGTAAAACGTCCTTTCAAAAGTACTTAAGAGTAGCGAGTAGTGAGTATTACGCTGTGCAAAACTGATCCATTTACATGTAATTTGTATATGTGTGTAAACGGCTGTAGTGCATTTAGTTTTTGCTCAGCAGGCACACAGATGTTAATATGAGGTTCGATTTAGGTTGTGATGTTAGGTGACCAAAATTCAATGTTCAGCCAGTGTCTAAGGAGAACGTTATTTTGATGTCCAATAACGATGTCAAATGATGTTGATCTTTGGTTGATTTTAGGTTGTGTTGGAAAGTGACCAAAGTCCAACGTCGAACCAACATCTTAAACCAACATCACATTGACGTCAAATACTGATATTTATTCATCAGGTAAGGCAACCAAAATCCAACGTCTAATAGACGTCATAGTGGTAACGTCCACACAGCATCAAGCTGTAACATGTTTAGATTTGGTTGATTTTAGGTTGGAAGCTGGACACTAAAGTCAGCCTGACGTTGAGTTTTGACGTCAACCCAATTTTCATTTCCAAACAAAATGCAACGTCCCCATGACGTTGGGGTACAACGTCAATCTGACGTCATGTTGACATCTTGTGCCTGTTTGGTGTTTAAGGCCTTTTCAGTCATCATACAGTAAACCTCCATCATCTTCTCTTCAGCGACATGCATCTAAACAGTCTCTGGGTCGATGCGTGTAAAGATTTTGGACATCTTCTTGCACACTTTTAATCCCTCCAAACAGTTTGCTGTATTATAAATCGCCCATGTCTTGAGGTAGTTCATGTGGCGATTTACCTTCTTTGTGCGATTTGATTGGACAGGAATCGCAAGACTGATTTTTCTAATCCCCATAGACAAGAAAAAATAAAGTAGTGACTGCAGGTTGAAGAATAGTAGTGGAGTAAAAGTACCGATACTGCACTAAAAATGAACTCAAGGGAAAGTAAAAGCACACTTTTTTAAAACTACTTAGTAAATTACAATTCCTGAGGAAAAAATACTCAATTACAGTAGTCTGGGTATTTGTAATTAGTAACTTTACACCACTGTCCGCATTATGAACGCAGTAAGTACATTCTATTTATTATTTGATGTAATTGTAATTACATGTAATTAAGACCACTTAATATAAAGTGGAACCATCATTTTAGTTTAATATTTACCCTACACTCTCAGAAATAAAGGTATGCGAGCTGTCACTGGGGTGGTACCTTTTCAAAAGGTACAAATTTGTACCTAAAAGGTCCATATTAATACCTCAAATGTACATATTACTACCTAAATAGTACAAAAGTGTTACTCTTAAAATTTGTAGGTACTAATATATACTTTTGAGGTATAAATATGGACCCTTTAAGTACAAATGTGTACCTTTTGAAAAAGTACCACCCAGTGACAGCTCGCATACCTTTATTTCTGAGAGTGTACTGGCTGATGTTGTCTTTCAGTAACCTATTAATAGCTTGTAAATGTAAAGCAATTTCCATTTTTTAACAATTGATTTAGGGATGTTTGTGTGTTTGTTCTTAAAAACCAGACAAAATATTTTAAAAGCATCTATCCCAAATGATTCCCATTTAGTCCAATATGATGGACGCGATAATCCTCACACAGCAGCAGACTACATACAATGGACAAATAGTGAATTAGAATGCAGCCCAGGAGAAACAGCTTGAAAACTTTGTTAGAGGTCAAAATACAAAGACAAACATCTGCAATATGTGATATCTCACCCAAGCAGAGAGTCATCTCCTAAAACAGCAGCTCCCTCCACCATACATTGAGCAAGGGTAGTCAGCGGCAGCTTTTTCTGTTCAGGGAAATATTACAGTAATAGAATTATGAGAGTAGTTTTCTGTTTATACTTGTTTAGAACCATTTTGTGTGAGGTTTTTCATTTTTGTTAGAACTGTCCCTTTAGCCTTTGAGCGCTGTTGGGAATGTTTTCATCCACTCTGGGGTGATTTTTAAATCTTAATTTGACCACAACTTTCTCTGCATTTCAACAAATGGAAGGATTTTTGGGGAGAAATCTTATTTTGACACATGTTTGGGGAAAATGCTTTGAAATTAAAAAAAAAAAAAAAAAAAATCAACAGTACACTCTGGGCAAATTTAATACACGCTCGTAATGTTCATAGCTGTTTTTGCACCATTGACTTCCATTATAATGACCTTTTTGATTGCAAAGCCATGACACCATATTATTGTGCATTCTTGATTGTTGGTGGTTGTTCTTGTTGGGAAGAGGTACAATTAGTCATTTTTACTGTTGATCATCAGTTAACATCATTAACCCTTTAGATAGTCCTGTACAAAAAAAGTGTCTGGCTCAGTTTGAATAATAGTGTTACTGAGTGACTGAGCTGTAATAAAAGACGTACCGAGGGTGATTTGACAGATCTTTTGTCTATTTCTGTGCCTTGTTGACCCTGTAGACATGCTGTCAGCTTCTTATGTGTGCTATGAGAGACCTGCTTCACCAGGTCCAAACGCTTCTCCACCTGAATGCAAAGTAAACACAAATTTGTGTACATTAGCATTAAGCAATGTATGCTACAGATGCAGATTGTTGACCCTAGACCACAAAACCAGTTTTATGTTCCACATAAAATACATTGTATGTGTTAAAATTATAGTTTTTTTATGGCAAAAATCATAATTTTAGGTAAATATCATGTTCTGTGATGTAAATTTCCTACTGTAAATACAGGGTGGGCCATTTATATGGATACACCTTAATCAAATGGGAATAATTGGTGATATTAATGTTCTGTATGCGGCACATTAGTATATGTGAGGGGGCAAACTTTCCAAGATGGGTGGTGACCATGGTGGCCAATTTGAAGTCGGCCATCTTGTATATTAACTTTTGTTTTTTCAATAGGAAGAGGGTCATGTGACACATCAAACTTATTGGGAATTTCACAAGAAAAACAATGGTGTGCTTGGTTGTAATGTAACTTAATTTTTTTATGAGCTCCCCCTTACATATACTAATGTACCACAAACAGGACGTTAATATCACCAACCATTGCCATTTTATTAAAGTGTATCCATATAAATGGCCCACCCTGTATATAAAAACTTTACAATAACTTTTTGGTAACTTAATAGTAATGCAAATTGTTCATTCATTCATTTTCCTTCGGCTTTTTTCATCAAGGATCGTCACAGCTGAATGAACCGGCAACTTATCCAGCATATGTTTTACACAGTGAATCCCCTTCCAGCTGAAACCCAGTAATGGTAAACATCCATACACAGTCATTCACATACAGTACATACACTACGGCCAATTTAGTTTATTCAATTCGCATATAGCACATGTCTTTGGACTATGGGGTAAACCGAAGCACCCGGAGGAAACCCATGCAAACATGGGAAAAATATGCAAACTCTACACAGAAATGTAAGCTGACCAAACCGGGACTCGAAGCAGAAACCTTCTTGCTGTGAGGTGACAGTGCTAACCACTGAGCCACCATGTCCCCCCATGATGCACCATGTTAAGAACATAATCTGGACAAATGTAAAGATGATTTTCTCAATATTTAGATTTTTTGATTGCTTATTTTTGTGGTCTAGGGTCACATTGTTGTGTTATTGTGTTCACACTGATCTTTAGGTTCATCTTACCTGTAGCAGGTCTTCACTCAGTACCTCAGTTTTTTCTGCCCTGTAATATTGGAGAAAAACAGGCATTTAGGTTTAGCTCCAGCAAGAGGAGGAATAATTTAGCTAAACACACACGACGGGAGCACATCTACCATGGGACTGACTATAAATCCCTATAGTGATTAAGCACAAGCTATTTAAGACACATATATGCAGAAAATGCTATGCAGACTGTTGAGTGGATTTTGAAAGCAACCTTAAAATGGTGGTAACTACACTGAAAACAAAAACATTAGGAATTAATTACACAAACAAAACGTAACAGTAAATAATTTATTGCAAAGGTATATTATAGAAATCTAAATATAATGGTAATGTTTATCTTACAAATGCAGATATTTATGAAAAGCAAGTATGCAATTGAATCATTGTTATGTTTAAAGGGGTCATAAAGTGGGAAACTAAAATTTGCTTAATCTTTTTGACAAACAGTAAGTTATTACACTAGAAATACACCTTCTGTGTTTCAGTGTTCAAACTTTTCTTATTACGGTGCTTTCACACTTGGTTCAATTGCCTGGACCGTACCCGAATTCGATTGTCCCCCCTAGCCACCTTCTCGGCTGGTTTATGTTCACACATTTCTCTTTTTTCTTTCTGAACCCTGGTACGCTTGCGTCATCGAGCTGCTGTTTTCTGTACGGCTGTTGCTAGGTAATGGACACAAAAGCAAAGTGGCAAAATGGAAAGACACACATCGCGGTGGTTCTGCTTTTGCTTAATTTTTTGGTTTTGAATATACAGAAAGTGACTTACGTATTTCTGCCGGGTATGTTTCGTGGGTGCGCACCCGAGTTCAGAAGACACATTCACACAAGCTAAATGTACCATACTCTGACGTCAAACGAACCCGGGTGCAGACCAAAAGTGCTAGTGTGAAAGCACCCTTAGTCTAAAAACAGCTCATATGAAAGCTAACCTGCCAAAAACGACAGGTTTTACAAGTATTAAGTAGTAGAAATTAATTATAAATGCAGAAATTTATGAAATGCATGTATGCAGGTATTTAAAGTGCAGTGAATCAGCATATTGAAATGATATCTGAAGCATTATAAACACACACACATATGCACACACGCATGCACAGACAAAATAAACCTATGTTAATGTACATTTTCAGACACTTTTATTCAAAGTGACCTTCAAATTAAGACAATATTAGTAATCAGAGCAACAGAGCATTCCAGGACAAAACGCAAAAGCTTTAAAAAGGTTGCACTGCTTCCTCCAATAAGAAGTGTCCAAACATTCTAATGTTCCATAAAACAGATCTCAATTAATATGATACAATAAAACCGTATCTGTGAAGTTCGACTTATTATCACAACCCAGGCTCATTCTAAAAACGTACCGCTATATACATTACGTTTTTTGCAGTTTTTGTTTTCACAAATCTACCAGAGGCCGCTATGTACGCTTTTTGGGATCTCAAATTTATCTCGCGAGTGGCCTTCATGCCTGTTGTTCTCGCATAAATCCTCTGTCGACTGACTGACTGAACGATCGACTGACCCACCCATTCCTTCCTTAAACCCAACCAACAGTGCTTTCAAAAGCACTGATTGACCCACCCAACCACTTCCCTAAACCCAACTGACAGTTTTAAAAAGCAATCCAGAAAAGGAAAAGGCCTTGCCTGATTTTTACCACGCTTTTACCACGAATACCACGAGTTATTTACTTGTTTATATAATTTTTTCACTTCTGTTTTAGTCTTACCTGCTTTCTGAAACCGTTCTTCACTAGACTCGAACCCCATCATCGTGGTCAACTCCTCTCCTCACAACTCCCTATCATCGTGGTCAAGTCCACTGACGTACATGGCGAGCTAACTGGACAAACTGGCAACAGCAAGAAAGCCGTCTATAGTTAATCGGTCAGCTGGTAAGCGCTAAAACGAACAGTGTCATACTGTCCCGTAGTGTTCATTTTAAAGACAAAATGCAGCCATACATACTTCTGGCTACATAATTCGCGATCTCCAGAAACGTATATAGGCCTACTTTTCAGAATGAGCCTACACCAATTACAACTCTATGCTTCCTCTCGTTCTTGAAACAAGTTGAGGTTAATGCATCTAACCGAATAAACAAGATGTGATGAAACGCAGAGTTGGCCGAAATCAATGAGTTGAAGTTGATGGACATTTATCCAGTTAGAAATGACTGTCAGACATGCTGAGATGTGATCAGCTAGTTAGATCATTAGGCTAGTATGAGAGGATGAATCGAGTATCATCACCACAGCAATGATAGAAAAACCCATGCTACTGAATGACCTAGTTATGCCATGTAGATAGAGAACATAAGCGGTCCAAGAACCGAGCCCTGAGGCACATCAGAAGCAAGATACCACCATTTGGACCCCTCACCGCTCTAACTGAACCCCTAGAGCGTAGTTCCTGAGATGCCCTTTATAAAGAGGGTTAATAGAAGGATTTGGTGGTTTAGCGTATCAAAAGATAAATACAGAACAATCCACAGTCTCAGGACAACACATCCTGCACTTCTAAAAGTGACTAACATCTAAGCATGAACTACTGGAGACAAGATTACCACTGTTTCTGCCCTTATTAACATTCTGCCATTTTATTTATCTTGCTTACAGATGCTGTCACAAGAACAACACATAGGTATTCCCGAAATATATGCCACAGAGTCGACATTTCCAAGCAAGTCAAGCTAGGAAGATGAACTTCAGAAATACGAGGAGGCTGAACGTCACCCCCTCCAGGTCAGGGACATTCGCGAGCTTTGGAAATCAATACAAACAACTTCCATGATCCCCCATGAATGCGACGTATTGAACTCTGGCCATTAGAAATTCATAATGAAACCACAGCGAGTGTGAACCCAGTGCAGGTCCTCTTTCTGCTGAGCCTCAGATAAGCAGCGTGACCCATATGGCGCTCACATACATACAGAAGAGCAGGTTGCCATGGCAGCAAATGCCGGCGAATGAAAATAGACACCAGCACATCCACCATGACAGAGACGTGTTAGACTGAATCAGAGGCTTGTGATGCATTGAGGGATCATTTCATATCTACGCCTGTGTTTAAAAGCCTTTTAGAGGCACCTTTGTGAGGAAAAAATGGTTGAGAAATTTAATCATCATTATGTTTAAAGGGGTCATAATGTGAGAAGCCAAAATGTTCTTGATCTTTTAGACAAACAGTAGGTTATTATACTAGAAACACACCTCGTGTGTTTCAGGGCTCAATTCTTTCTTTTTAGTCTAAAAACAACTCAAATGAAAGAAAATCTGCCAAAAACGATAGGTTTTACAGGTATTAAGTAGTATAAATTAAGCCTCTACTGCACGCATTATGATAGATCTATAAAAAAAATATTTGACTGTTTTTCCTTTTCTTAAAATGGTTTAATTTGAAGTGCTGTAAAAATTTAGAAAAATTTCTTTTTTTAAGATACTTTATGATATGTTGCTATATGTCAACAATGTTCAACAGTGGATCTAAACTTTGAAATTTCTAATTTAAATCTTCCTTATAAGTGAAGTTTATTTTATAACTAACTTCAAGAGGATCACATGCTTATCATTTACCACAGCCAGTCTCGCATTAGCTAATCATGATCTTCCAATAATATGAATCCTAAGTTTCTATAAATAACCACAGTGTCCAGTCCACATTTATTTTATCAGTCCAACCCCCCTTCCTCCCCGTTCTCCTCCTTTAATATAGATTGGGCGGCCCTGGTCCCCGCCAGGCCGGTGAGTGTTTCTCTGAGGAGTTTGTTTATTCTCCCCGTGGTTTTCCCCCTGGTTCTTTGGTTTCCTCCCACCATCCAAAGATATACATAATGCACAACAGATTTAACAAATCAGCACTGGTCTATCTCCCTTCTTTCACAAGTGTTCCCCTTAGCTACCGCAGCCGGGAGTTTTTGAGATCCACTTGAGCTCAAACTCCCCTCTTGCTCTGTGAACGGAAGGGAGCCCTGGGCTTGAGGATCCCTTGAGCTCAGGGCTCCATTCTGGGACAGCATGCCAAAAAAGCTTTTGATAGACCATCAGCTAAGTGTGAACTCTTGAATTAACAATTTTGTTGTTTGAAATGATTCAATTGGTGTTGCAGTATTATAAGCTTTAACACAGAACTTATAAATGACACCTTAAACACTTTCCAACAACTCATATTCCAACAGCTTTCATTTATTCCATTCTTTTTTGCTGAATATTATTAAAAACAAAACTAATATGTAATATCATGTATACAACACACAGTAAATATAAACATTTTCTCCAGTAAATATTATAACAAATAAATAACAAGTCTAGTATATCCAGATGCATCAGAATAATGTAGCTACTAGCTAACAATGTTTATATACTATACACTATACTACGCCTGTCTTATCTGCCTCAGAGCTACCTTACTTGAACTGTTTCCATCACCGTTCTTATCAAATGTCCAGTCTGCATCATTCTCATGGTCCCTAAAACCCATCTCATCCTCACTTTCATCTGCAGGAAGAGCCAGTTCTGTCCTTTTCTTCTTTCACTTTCCATAGAACATGGTAGTGCTCGCTATAATACACTGTTCCCTGTATTCATATCTATTCAAAAGTAGTATTTCCATTAAAACTAGATTTTATCCATAATGCAAATTCCATTAACATACAACTAATCAACATTATATTATTAGCATTCATGTTGTTATTGTTACAACTTAAAAGTTCACAGTTGACCTTGCTAGCTAACCCATTGCAATATTGCAGAGAGTCAAGTCCTGTTCCTTTCCAGTCTTGCCAGCCCAGTCCAGTCTAGTTTGAATTTTTAGTTATGGATTTCAGCCTCGGGTGTTGTTTGGTTTCTTAAGCCTGATTTATACTTTCGCCTGGCGCCGCGTCGCGGACCTCCGCTGACTGTGCACGCACCTCATGAAATGGACAAGGCTTTTATACTGGACGCATTTGCTGTTGTGATATTCTTTAAAACGACAGGGGACAGTCAAAAGAAACCCACCGTAAAGTCGAGCAGATAAACAGAGAGGTAGGAAGTTTCCGGAATTACATTATATCATAAATATCGTTCAAGATTCTTAAACTAATTATTTGTATTATTTGTATTATTTATTTAAATGATTATAAGGATTTTTATAACCATTCAAGTTTTTTTTTTAAAATTCAAACATTGATGCATCACTTGCTTTTGCTCATATCTCGAACAGTTCCACCTTTTAAAGTTTATCAAAATATCAATGACAACAGAACATTGGTTGCTCTACAAATATATATATATATGTATATTTTATTTTATTATTATTATTTTTTAATTATGGCAAGAATAAAAGTAAAAAAAAGAGAAGATTTACTAAAATATACTGACTTTTTTTTAACCCACTCAATAACTCACACATTACTGTCCGGCCAGTTTGTCCTCTGATATCGTACTGATATGTTAAAAGGGCAATAATGGTCCAAGATTCCTGACCATTATCACCAATAAAGCTTAGAAAAAAATAGGGCATTAGT